>NC_041385.1:483430128-483511574 GCF_002162155.2 Triticum dicoccoides
CGCCTGTGGTCGCCGCGCTCACCCCGTCCTTGTCTCGGCGCGCCCGCACTCCCTTGGGTGTGCGTTGTGTGCGTGCCCGCATGCCCGTGGTCGCCGTTCCCCGCGCCCCCTCCGGCCCCAGCCGGTGCCCCGACGGCCTCCGCAACGGCCAGCGTCCGTCTCGCGTCACCGTGGCCGTTGCCGCTGGCCGGGTTCGCCGCCTCGCGCGCCTCCTGGGCGTGCACTCGCTCGGGCTGCGCCCCGCGCCCCTGTGCCCGTAGCCCACACCCGCTATGGCCCCCTTGCCTATGACATGTGGGGCCCCAACCCCCACAGAACGTTTACAAAAATAAAATAAAAATAAAAGTAATTAATTAATTAATTAATTAAATAAATAATTAACTTAATTAATTTTGATTAATTAAACTAATCAAATAACTAAACTAACTAAATGTTAGTCAATTAATTAATTACTCAATGACAGTGAGCCCCCCCTAATTAATACTAATTAGGTTAAATAAGATGACTAATTAAAATGTGTCACTGACCAATGGGTCCCACTGGTCAGGTTGACCAGTCAACCCTGTTGACTGCTGACATCAGCATGACATGATGCTGACATCGTAAATCCATTTTCGAATTAAATTAAATAATTAATTAAATTCCAGAAATTAATAAAATCTTTAGAAAATCATATCTTTTAAACTGTAACTCGGATTAAATTATTTTCAACATGAAAGTTGCTCAGAACGACGAGGCGAATCCGGATATGCAGCCCGTTCATCTGCCACGCGTCCCTAGCATAGTGAACCTGCAACATTTCACCTCCGGTTCATCTGTCCGAAAAACGCGAAACACCGGGAATACTTTCCCGGATGTTTCCCCCCTTCACCGGTATCACCTCCTACTGCGTTAGGGCACACCTGACACCGTTACTTGTTATGTCATGCATCATTATGCATATGTTTGCATTGTATTCATTGTTTCTTCCCCCTCTTCTCTCCGGTAGACTATGAGACCGACACTGCTGCCGGCGACCCCCAGTTCAACTACGGAGTTGACGACCCCTCCTTGCCAGAGCAACCAGGCAAGCCCCCCCCTTGATCACCAGATATCGCCTATTCTTCTCTATACTGCTTGCATTAGAGTAGTGTAGCATGTTAGTGTTCGGTTACTCCTATTCTGTTGCATAGCCTGTCATTGTTGCTACAGTCATTGATACCTTACCCGCAATCCTAAATGCTTAGTATAGGATGCTAGTTTATCATCATTGGCCCTAAATTCTTGTCAGTCTGCCTTGCTATACTATTGGGTCGTGATCACTCGGGAGGTCATCACGGGTATATACTATACATATATACATACTACAGATGGTGACTAAAGCCGGGTCGGCTCGAGGAGTACCCGCGAGTGATTCACGGATTGGGGGCTGAAAGGACCTTTGTCCCGATGGCCCTCTGTGTGGATCTTTGTGGCGGAGCGACAGGGCAGGTTGAGACCACCTGGGAGACAGGTGGGCCTGGTCCTGGTCGGCGTTCGTGATTGCTTCATAATAACACGCTTAACGAGATCTTGGTATTTGATCTGAGTCTGGCCATTGCCCTATACGCACTAACCAACTACGCGGGAAAGATATGGGCACTCGACGTTGTGGTATCAGCCGAAGCCTTCGTGACATCAGTGACTGAGCGGCGCACACCGGGTTGGACTGCGTAACGTGACTTCCTTTGTAATGGAAGTTGCTAGGTCTGCTCACCGGCCGCGTACGCAACGTGTAGGTGTGCAATGGGCGATGGGCCCAGACCCCTGCGCGCATAGGATTTAGACTGGCGTGCCGACCTCTTTGTTGTGCCTAGGTAGGGTTGCGACGTGTTGATCTTCCGAGGCCAGGCATGACCCAGGAAAGTGTGTCCGGCCAAATGGGATCGAGCGTGTTGGGTTATGTGGTGCACCCCTGCAGGGAAGTTTATCTATTCGAATAGCCGTGTCCCTCGGTAAAAGGACGACTCGGAGTTGTACCTTGACCTTATGACAACTATAACCGGGTACTTAATAAAACACACCCAGACAAGTTCCACAGACAACCCGGTGATCACTTTTCCACAGGGCGACGAGGGGAGGATTACCGGGTAGGATTATGCTATGCGATGCTACTTGGAGGACTTCAATCTACTCTCTTCTACATGCTGCAAGACGGAGGCTGCCAGAAGCGTAGTCTTTGACAGGATTAGCTATCCCCCTCTTATTCTGGCATTCTGCAATTCAGTCCACTGATATGGCCCTTTACACATATACCCATGCATATGTATTGTAGCTCCTTGCTTGCGAGTACTTTGGATGAGTACTCACGGTTGCTTTGCTCCCTCTTTTCCCCCGTTTTCCTCTTCTTCTCGGATGCCGCAACCATACGTTGGAGCCCAGGATCCAGACGCCACCGTCGACGACTACTACTACTCTGGAGGTGCCTACTACTACGTGCAGGCCGCTGACGATGACCAGGAGTAGTTAGGAGGATCCCAGGCAGGAGGCATGCACCTCTTTCGATCTGTATCCCAGTTTGTGCTAGCCTTCTTAAGGCAAACTTGTTTAATTTATGTATGTACTCAGATATTGTTGCTTTCGCTGACTCGTCTATGATCAAGCACTTGTATTCGAGCCTTCGAGGCCCCTGACTTGTATTATGATGCTTGTATGACTTATTTATGTTTTTAGAGTTGTGTTGTGATATCTTCCCGTGAGTCCCTGATCTTGATCATACATGTTTGTGTGCATGATTAGTGTATGATTGAATCGGGCGTCACACGCATTAAGAAAGTTGACTTGATGTAGAGGGATAAACTCATGCAATATGATATAAACCCCATCTTTTTATCCTTGATGTCAACAATATAATACGTGCCTTGCTGCCCCTGCTGTCACTAGGAAAGGACACCGCAAGATTGAACCCAATGCTAAGCACTTCTCCCATTGCAAGAAAGATCAATCTAGTAGGCCAAACCAAACTGATAATTCGAAGAGACTTGCAAAGATAACTTAATCACAAATAAAAGAATTCAGAGGAGATTCAAATATTTCTCATAGATAAACTTGATCATAAACCCACAATTCATCGGATCTCGACAAACACACCGCAAAAAGAGTTACATCGGATAGATTTCCAAGAAGATCAAGGAGAACATGGTATTGAGATCCAAAGAGAGAGAAGAAGCCATCTAGCTAATAACTATGGACCCGAAGGTCTGTGGTAAACTACTCACAACTCATCGGAGAGGCTATGGTGTAGATGTAGAAGCCCTCCATGGTTGATTCCCCCTCTAGCGGAGTGCCAGCAAAGGCTCCAAGATGGGATCTCGCGGATACAGAAGGTTACAATGGTGGAAATAGTTTTTTAGTGGTCGCCTCTGATGTTCTCGGGGTACATGGGTATATATAGGAGGAAGAAGTCGGTCGGTGGATGCCCGAGGGGCCCATGAGATAGGGGGGCGCGCCCAGTGGGGGGGGGGGGCGCCCTCCACCCTCATGGCCTCCTCGATTGCTTCTTGACTTGCACTCCAAGTCCTCTGGATCACGTTTGTTCCAAAAAGATCGCTCCCAAAGCTTTCATTCCGTTTGGACTCCGTTTGATATTCCTTTTCTTCGAAACACTGAAATAGGCAAAAAAACAGCAATACGGGCTGGGCCTCCGGTTAGTAGGTTAATCCAAAAAATGATATAAAAGTGTAAAGTAAAGCCCATAAACATACAAAATAGGTAATATAATAGCATCGAACAATCAAAAATTATAGATACGTTGGATATGTATCAACCCTTCTTCTGGCGCAAGAAAGATAATTTATGGAAAAATTATGTAAAAAATTTAGCGCAATTGGAGTTATGGATCTCCAACGTATCTATAGTTTTTTATTGTTCCATGCTATTATATTATCATTCTTGGATGTTTTACAATCATTTTATAGTCATTTTATATCATTTTTTCGTACTAACCTATTGACATAGTGCCCAGTGTCAGTTGTTGTTTTCTGCATGTTTTTACATCGCAGGAAATCAATACCAAACGGAGTCCAAACACAGCGAAACTTTTTGTGGATTTTTTGGGCCAAAAGACATCCAGTGGGCTAGGAACGCACCTCAGGGGAGCTTCAAGGGGAGCACAACCCACCAGGGCACGCCTGGGGGCCCAGGCACGCCCCCATGAGTTTTGCCCTCCTCGTTGGCCTCCCGCACCGCCTCTTTGCTCTATAAATACCCCAATATTCCAGAAACCCTAGGGGAGTCGACAAAAATCAATTCTAGCCGCCGCAGAGTCCAGAACCACCAGATCCAATCTAGACACCATCATGGAGGGGTTCACCACTTCCATTGGTGCCTCTATGATGATGCATGAGTAGTTCTTTGTAGACCTACGGGTCCGTAGTTAATAGCTAGATGGCTTCCTCTCTCTCTCTCTTTATTATCAATACAATGGTCTCTTGGAGATCCATATGATGTAAGCCTTTTTGCGGTGTGTTTGTTGGGATCCGATGAACTTTGAGTTTATGATCAGATCTATGTTTTTATCCATGAAAGTTATTTGAGTCTTCTTTGATCTCTGAGATGCATCATTGATTAGAGCCTCGTATTTCTTCTTTGATATTTGGGTTTCGTTTGGCCAACTTGATCTATTTATCTTGCAATGGGAAGAGGTGCTTTGTGATGGGTTCGATCTTACGGTGCTTGATCCCAGTGACAGAAGGAGAAACGACACGTATGTAGCATTGCTATTAAGGATAACAAGATGGGTTTATTTCTACATAAATAGATTTTGTCTACATCATGTCATCGTTCTTATTGCATTACTCCGTTTTTCGATGAACTTAATACACTAGATGCATGTTGGATAGCGGTCGATGTGTGGAGTAATAGTAGTAGATGCAGGCAGGAGTCGGTCTACTAATCTTGGACGTGATGCCTATATAATGATCATTGCCTGGATATTGTCTTGATTATTTGAAGTTCTATCAATTGCCCAATAGTAATTGTTTTCCCACCGTTTGCTATTTTTCTCGAGAGAAGCCACTAGTGAAACCTACGGCCCCCGGGTCTCTTTTCACCATATTTGCCTTTGCGATCTATTTTCCTTTTCTTTTATTTTCAGATCTAATAAACCAAAAATACAAAAAAATACCTTGCTGCAATTTATTTATTTCACGATCTATTTATCCTATGTATCACAACTTTATCACGTCTTCTCGCCAATTCGAGGC
The DNA here is from genome assembly GCF_002162155.2 of Triticum dicoccoides. Lineage (NCBI taxonomy): Eukaryota > Viridiplantae > Streptophyta > Magnoliopsida > Poales > Poaceae > Triticum > Triticum dicoccoides. The sequence continues at coordinate 483,435,351 of NC_041385.1, forward strand.
ATCATTACCCGAAAGGGATTGACAACCCCTTTAACATGTCGGGTTGCGAGTATTTGTTATTTGTGTGCAGGGAATGTTTACGTGGTGTTGGGAGGTTCTCCTACTGGTTCGATAACCTTGGTCTCATCACTGAGGGAAATACCTATCGTAGCTATACTACATTATCCCTTCATCTTTGGGGAAATACCGACGTAGTTCTAGCAGACATCAAAAGGAATTCTGGCGCTATTGCCGGGGAGGATCACGTCAAGATAGTCTCCCGGGCCTGCGCCAATTTCTGGCGTCGTTGTCGGGGAGGATCTTCAACATCAACCAGGTTCCTAATCACAAATCTCATCTCCTCGCAATTTATATTATTTTCCATTTGCCTCTTATTTTCCTCTCCCCCACTTCACAAAAATTTGCCGCTTTATTTGCCCTCTTTTTTGTTCGTCGTTTTCTTGTCAGATCTGTTTTTGTGTGCGTTCTTGTCTGCATACTCATGATGCTTCAAAGAAAATATTATGATGCTCCTTATCCAAATATATTGCTTGAAATTGAGAAAAGTACTAAGGAATATATGACTACACAATTTGAGCATAATAAATATTTTACTAAGGAACTTAAGGAACACTCCGTTCTGTTAGAGGCTATAACGAAACAACTTGATGATATTAGTAGAGAAGTTTGCAATCTCCAATCTAAGTATGCTTTTACTGAAAGTTTGTTGGGAAAAATATCTGATGCATAAGCTACTTTAGTGAATCAAATGGCTGCAAACCAATCTCGTTAGAAAATAGAAGTGATGAAGATCTTAAAATGATTGGTGTTTCTTCTATTGATTCTTTATTTAGCAAAATTAAGATTGATGAAAAAGGGACTGGAGAAGAGTGAACTTTAGTTAGAAGGTGTCCCTATGATCCAGAGGGTGAAAATCTTGTTGAGAAAATTGATAAAAGTGGGTTTGAAGAGGTCAAGACTTTAACTAGTGATGTGCACACTATTTTGGATTACAAAAACTTTAATTATGATAGTTGCTCTTTGGTTGATTGTATTTCTTTGTTGCAATCCATGATAGATTCACCCCATGCTTATGAACAAAATAAACCTTTCACTAAACATATTGTTGATGCCATGATGAAAGCTTTTGAAGAAAAGTTGGAATTAGAAGTTTCGATTCCTAGAAAATTACATGATGAATGGGAACCTACTATCAAAGTCAAGATTAAAAATTATGAGTGTTTTGCTTTATGTGACTTGGGTGCTAGTGTTTCTACAATTCTGAAGTCTTTATGTGATGTGCTTGGTTTTACCGATATTGAAAAGTTTTCTTTAAATTTGCACTTGGCGGATTCTACTATTAAAAGCCTATGTGAAGAATTAATGATGTTCTTATTCTTGCAAATAGAAATTATGTGCCCATAGATTTTATTGTTCTTGATATTGATTACAATCCATCTTGTCCAATTATTCTTGGTAGAACGTTTTTACGTACTACTGGTGCCGTGATTGATATGAAAGAAGGCAATATTAAATTTCAATTTCCACTAAGGAAGGGTATGGAATACTTCCCTAGAACAAGAATTAGGCCACCATATGAATAAATCATGAGGTCATCATATGGATCTAGAACTAAAGATGACAACACTTAGATCCTACCGTTATGCCTAGCTAGGGGCGTAAAACGACAGCGCCCGTTGGGAGGCAACCCAACTTGTATCTTTTTGCTCTTTGGTTTTCTTGCTGTTTTCAATAAAATACACAATTATGCCTCTGTTTAGACGTGTTTTTAAGGTTTAAATTAGTGTTTGGGCCAAGCTAGGCCTTTGGGTTGATTTGGGTGAAAGTTGATTTGATCTTGCTGAAGAACAGAAACTTTTGCGCTCACGAACTTATTTTTTAATTTTTATAGAAGAGTGCTTCTGAGTTGATTATTTTTGCAGAAGATGAATAAACAAATTATTCACGTCGTCCTAATTTTTCAGAATTTTTGGAGTTTCAGAAGTATTCAAAATATCCAGATTGCTACAGACTATTCTGTTTTTGACAAATTATGTTTTCTTTGCGTTGTGTGCTTGTTTTGATGATTCTATGGTTTTCTTTGATAAGTTTTTGCCCTAGAAAAGTTGGATTACAGTAGGTATAATGCAAAAATAAAATATGAATGGGTTTGCAACAATACCTATAGTAGTGGTTTGCTTCTTATACTAACAGATCTCACAAAAAATTGTTGAGTTTTGTGTGATTGAAATTTTCAAGTTTTGGGTGATCTTACGATGGATGAAGGAATAAGGATTAGCAAAAGGCTAAGCTTGGGGATGCCCCCAAGTGGCATCCCCTCTTTCTTCTAACAACCATCGGTATTTTACTTGGAAGTATATTTTTATTCGTCACATATTATGAGTTTTGCTTGGAGTGTCTGGTATAATATGAGTCTTTTATTGGTTTTCTTTGTGTTTTAAATCTTGAATCCTTGCTGGACACACCTTTTTGAGAGAGCCAAAAATTATGCTATGCTTGCTCATATGCTTCACTTAAATTTTTAGAGCCGCGGAATTGCTCTACTGCTTCACTTATATTTTTTTGAGCACGGTGTGCTTTGTTATTTTTGAAGAAATGCTCTCATGCTTCACTTAGATTTATTTGAGAGTTAGTAAAATTTTGAAGAAAGTCTCTCTTGCTTCACTTAGATTATTTTGAGAGAAAGAAATATTATGCTCATTTTCTTCACTTAAATTTATTGAGCTTATCAAAAGCAACATATGAAAATAGTCCCAAAGTGATAGATATCCAAGGAGGATATAATAAAAACTTTCATGAAGATCATTAGACAAAATAAACTTGATTCGTAATGGTTTCGAGATATGATGATATGATATGTGAGTCATGTTGATGACTAATTGTGCTTTAGTAAGAATACTGATGTTAAGGTTTGTGATTCCCTACGCAAGCACGAACGTCAATAGTTATGCAATGAAATTTATATCCTACTTGTGGTGCGTTATTTTGTGTTACTTATGCCTAATTCTTGGGTACGAGATTTTTTGTTTCTTGGTTGGTCGCTTCTCAATCTTTTTGCTAGCCTTCATTTTGCACTAAGTATGATCACTACTTGTGCATACAAAACCCTTTAAACCAGTTTTGCCATATGAGTCCAATATATCTACATATATGTGGCATTTCCATGCCGTTCTAAGCAAATTTTCATGTGCCATCTCGAATTTTCAAAAATAAATTTCTCGTGAGGCGGTGAGGGATGGCCAATATTTTCCATGCTAGATGTGTTATTCTCACGATGAGTGTTTATTCACTTGTAATTGCACGAGAGTACGACAAAGGTATTAGGGATGCCTAGTCCCGAAATGAAAAAATGAATTTACTTTATGTTGTCAAATAATAAATTTCTTGGAAAGTGTTGGTATGGAGGGCACCCGTGGATACGGTTAGCCATGGAGAGTGAAGTAATGGTGGGAAAAGGAATAAACTTTATTTTTTGTTTGGGAACCGCCTATGATGTATCTCGCATGTAAAGTGTTGGGAGCTCTAAGTCGTTTTCGTTGGTGGGAAAAGGATGCCTCCCAAAATGTTTTTATCTCTCAATTTTTGCTTTGAGCTCCGGCACTCTACAAATCCCTACTTCCCTCCGTGAAGGGCCTTTCTTTTACTTTATGCAGTTTTATTTAGAATTTGACTCTCCATCTTCTCTTAGAAAGCACCGACTAAGGGGCACTATGATCGTATTTGAGCATTGGGTGTAGCTAATATTCGAGTGTGTTTCATGAAAGGATCAATGAATGAGCATAATGGGCTAGGGATAACTTGCTTTCGTGTTGATATTTTGAAAAACATGGTTGCTTGTTGGTATGCTTGAGTATTAAAGTCTTCATGTCAAAACTAGACTATTGCTTTGAACCATATAAAAGTCCAAATGTCCATTCTATAGAGAAAATAAAATGTGATGAACATGTTAGGCAACATTCCACATCAGAAATCTGTTTTTATCATTTACCTACTCGAGGACGAGCAGGAATTAGGCTTGTGGATGCTGATACGTCTCCAACGTATCTATAATTTTGGATTGTTCCATGCTGTTATATTAACATTCTTGGATGTTTTACAATCATTTTATAGCCATTTTATATCATTTTTTGGTACTAACCTATTGACATAGAGCCCAGTGCGAGTTGTTGTTTTCTGCATGTTTTTTACCTCATAGGAAATCAATACCAAATGGAGTCCAAACACAACGAAACTTTTTGTGGATTTTTTTGGGCCCGAAGACATCTAGTGGGCCAGGAATGCACCTGAGGGAAGCTCTAAAGGGAGCGCAATCCACCAGGGCGCGCCTGGGGCCCAGGCGTGCCCCGGTGGGTTGTGCCATCCTCGTTGGCCTCCCACACCGCCTCTTTGCTATATAAATACCCCAATATTCCAGAAACCCTAGGGGAGTCGAGGAAAATCAATTCCAGCCACCGCAGAGTCCAGAACAACCAGATCCAATCTAGACACCATCACGGAGGGGTTCAACACTTCCATTGGTGCCTCTCTGGTGATCCGTGGGTAGTTCTTTGTAGACCTACGGGTCCGTAGTTAGTAGGTAGATGGCTTTCTCTCTCTCTTTTGATTATCAATACAATGGTCTCTTGGAGATCCTTATGATGTAAGCCTTTTTGCAGTGTGTTTGTTGGGATCCGATGAACTTTGAGTTTATGATCAAATCTATGTTTTTATCCATGAAAGTTATTTGAGTCTTCTTTGATCTCTTGTATGCATGATTGATTATAGCCTCGTATTTGTTCTCCGATATTTGGGTTTTGTTTGGCCAATTTGATCTATTTATCTTGCAATGGGAAGAGGTGCTTTGTGATGGGTTCGATCTTACGGTGCTTGATCCGAGTGATAGAAGGGGAAACGACACATATGTATCATTGCTATCAAGGATAACAATATGGGGTCTATTTCTACATAAATAGATCTTGTCTACATCATGTCATCGTTCTTATTGCATTACTCTATTTTTCCATGAACTTAATACACTAGATGCATGCTGGATAGCGGTCGATGTGTGGAGTAATAGTAGTAGATCCAGGCAGGAGTCGGTCTACTAATCTTGGACGTGATACCTATATAATGATCATTGTCCGGATATCTTCATGATTTTTTGAAGTTGTATCAATTGCCCAACACTAATTGTTTTCCCACCGTTTGCTATTTTTCTCGAGAGAAGCCACTAGTGAAACCTACAACCCCCGAGTCTCTTTTTATCATATTTGCCTTTCCGATCTATTTTCCTTTGCTTCTATTTTTAGATCTATTAAAGCAAAAATACAAAAATATGTTACTACAATTTATTTATTTCACGATCTATTTATCTTATCTATCACAACATTATCACGTCTTCTCGCCAATTTGAGGCATTGTTACCCGAAAGGGATTGACAACCCCTTTAACACGTCGGGTTGCGAGTATTTATTATTTGTGTGCAGGGGCTATTTACGTGGTGTTAGGAGGTGCTCCTACTGGTTCGATAATCTTGGTCTCATCACTGAGGGAAATACCTACCGTCTCTATACTGCATCATCCCTTCCTCTTTTGGGAAATACCGACGTAGTTCTAGCAGACATCACTCAACTCCATATATTTTTTTCCAATGATATTTGGCTATCCTATGATGTTTGAGTAGATCCGTTTTGTCCTGTGGGTTAATCGTGATCTTGGTTGGTATGATTGTATATTTTATTGATGGTGCTGTCCTACGGTGCCCTCCGTCTTGCGCAAACATGAGGGGTCTCCGCTGTAGGGTGTTGAAATATGTTCATGATTCGCTTATGGTGGGTTGCGAGAGTGACAAAAGCTTAAACCCGAGTAGGTGGGTTGTTGCGTATGGGATAAATAGGACTTGATACTTAATGCTATGGTTGGGTTTCATGACCTTAATGATCTTTAGTAGTTGCGGATGCTTACTAGAGTTCCAATCATAAGTGCGTATGATCTAAGTAGAGAAAGTATGTTAGCTCATGCCTCCCCCTCATATAAAATTACAAGAATGATTACCAGTACTTGTTATCGATTTCCCAGGGACAAATGACTTTCTTGTTGACAAAAGCTATCTACTTTTATTACCTTGCAATTTATTCATAGTTTTATTCTCACAAAGTACTCGTAGTTTTATTCTTGCAAAATAGTTTCATACTTGTTTTAGGTAAAGCAAACGTCAAGTGTGTGTAGAGTTGTATCGTTGGTCGATAGAACTTGAGGGAATATTTGTTCTGCCTTTAGCTCCTCATTAGATTCGACACTCTTATTTATCGAAGAAGGCTACAAACAATCCCCTGTACTTGTGGGTAATCACACATGAGTAAGATAAAACAGGAGATGACAAGGTGCAAACGTGGGCTGCTTCACCACACACTGGATTATAGATCCACAAAACAAGCATACATATAGGGAGTATTGAGTAATGTGCATGGTATGAATAAAGAATTTGGTTTTACAAGTAAAACTTGGAACTTACGGTTGTTGTGAACTTGCATTTTGATAGAAACAGCAAACTAAACAACAGTTAACGATAGGGAGTATGAGCAAATTAAACAACAATTGAGGATAAAGGCTTTAGAAGGACTAACTTACATTAACAGTTAACACCGGCTTTATAATGCCCTTCTCCATGTCAAGGGAAGGATAACTCAAGAATTTCAGCACATAATCTTCTTCATAAGCATTGCATGTACTCTAAATTTTGTAGAGAGTAATTATAGATATGATAATACCGGAAGGTATATAGGATAATGAAGATAAGATGCAGATTGATGCTGCATAATCAACTACCAATCCCTGGAAGTACAAACATTACAGGACAAAATGTACTCACAAGAGCAATGGGTACACTTCTGCACTGGCATTGGTTGTGTATTCAACTTTTTGGTAAGGTTAAATTTAGATCTGATATTTTTTAGTAAATGGTGGGCGAGGGAGATAAGATGCAGAATGCTACACAATGAACCAATCCCTCTTCCCATAATATACGAGTGTTTTGAACACTGGTGTACTGTAAAAAACGTTCTTATATTATGGGACGGAGGTAGTAGCTGTTAATGCAAGTACAGTGATAGACGACGTTCAGTCCTTACAAGAGGACTACAGAGCTAAACCTCTTCAAAAGCATTGGGTTGATTCTAAATTTATGTAAGAGTCCATACGGATCTTATAATGTCCACCAAATGGACGATAACGAGGCTAACATGTGCAGTGATGCTACATAATCAACCAGCTATGAAAGTAAGTATGGTCATACAGGGCAAGAGGTACTCACAAGAGCAATGCAGTGTGCAATATAGTTGCGAGATTCTGTGGTCCCTTGAGAATGAATGTTCTTCTGCAAACAGTTTTCGTACAAGTGAGAAGTTAAGGCACATGTAGATATGTAGTTCAAATTGTGATGTGATATCATAGACAGTACCTTACGCTGTAGACGAGACCAATGTGTAACAAGGTTATTCCAGTCACTGTTTGATAAATGTAGCACTAGAGACTTTATAGAAATTTCGTTTAGATGCTTGCCATCGAAGTGCACTTGCCTCAGGTAGGAACAATACTTCATCAACGAGTGCTTGAAATGCGCAACCAACCCTTGCTCGTCTTGACAATCCAGTTTGGTCCTCGCCTATTTAAAAGAATGAAATCTTGTGTCTTCCGTCAGCAGAAACATATGCAGTAATTACCATGAATAACATTAGTACATTACTTACGCATAAGTGGCGGAGGAAGACTGGAAATTGTTCCGTGTCCACGTTATATTCTTTCCATGAAGCAATGATGCACACAAAGTTCATGACAACAATATAAGCTTCGTCTTCTAAACCGGGAAGAAATGGAATAGGGGTCCTATTTGCTGCAATTTGGGTTCTCTCTCGTTCAAAACGAGACTTGGCAACTGGATTTGGTGTACTCTTTGCTGGAATGGGGTTTTTTGCATCATATAGCTAGTGGTATGTCAACTAGCATCATCATATTGTTTGTTGTAGTTAGGGTCTGCTGAGTTGGGGCATCAGAGATGACCAGTGTAGTAGGGCTAGAGCCTGCTAGAGTTTGGGTCGTGTTTTGTGGGTCAGGTGATATTGCAACTACACATAATGGGCTAGTTGATTTATCAGGTGTCACTACCTTTTCCAAATACTTTGTCGTGCTCCTCCACGATTAGCAATTGCCCTCTTCCTTTTGAACGTCTGATACACAAGAACAACATTTGAATGGATAAATGTGGCATGATGACAGATGGAATATGTACTGAAAATGGACAGGCAGGGCGTATTCACATACACGATGTGTAAACTAAGCTAATGGCAGTGGAACAAAGTAGAAGCAATGCAAAACATAAGTTGCAAGATATGTGCGACCAATATAACCTTGGAAAGTTAGAGCAAGCACCTTGATGGGTGAATAAGATAGGGCATCTGCCTCTGACTCCTCCACTAGGGAGCTACATTGACTTAGGTCTCCCTCTAGCTCAGAATCACTGTTAGGATCATATTCTAAGCATGAATCTGTAGGTGGAGAGCGTTTGCATTGCATTGCACCCAGACTTTATTTCAGTCCCTTAATGCCAAGTTTGACAGCCATGGCATTGTTCTGCTTTATTCTTTTCATGCACGCAAGCTCATAATTATTATGATGTTGTTCAGTATCCGAGATTCAAGAAAACATAAAAGTAGTCAGATTATCTATGGAATGCATGGCGGATTCAACTCGAAGAGTGTCTCCCTATAAACCCCTGCATATGCAAAGTTCACACCCCCAATCGTGTTGACCAGACCACACACAGAAATACAAACCTCTTATGTCTCTATAACAGGCAGACACACATTTCAAAACTGAAGTAGGAACATTAGAATCATATCAAATTCGTATTTGAACAAATAAACTAAGGAATTATGAGTGGCATAATGTTTAGCTTTAAGGAGTGCTGGTAGTGCGACACAAAGTAGGCAGATTGTATTCCATGTAAAAGATCATAGTCTATGTAAAAGGTGGAAATGACACTTTCCTTCTATACAATGCAGTGTTCGTTGCCCAGACATGATGGAAGAGATCACACAGAGAAATACTATTCACTCATGTCTGCGGTTCCAGTATTTTGAAACAGGGTGGTCCACCCTAAAAGAATATTGACAACAAATATGACAAGGCAAGCATAGATGTAGTGAATCAATCATTACTTGTGAGCTTACTAGGACAACTATGCAGAATTGTAACTGCAGTAAGAGATCATCCAGAATCTGAATCAAGAAGTTGGTCTAGCACTTATTGTTTGCAACTAATCAACGTGAATAATTGGATATCATATAGAATGAGTAAGAAAGACAAGTAAAATTGTCAACAAACCTGGCCTGCACTACGACCAATAATCCAAAATGACTAGTGTCTGTTCCTAGGGCCGGAATTTTGAAACCTTGTGAACTTTACAAGTACTAAAGATTATTGAAATACATCTGAACCATTAAGTGTAGGTAGCACTCAATACACAACAAAACCTAATGACAGTCCTACCTAATGAGTAATGAATCAAATAGAAAATGGGTGATGAGGAGTGGCTGCTGAGTGTTGATGACGTATCTCAGGATAAATCGGGTTGGCTTAGTGGCTGCTGCATGCCTGAGCCCTGAAAGGACTGGGAAGGTAGGCACGGCGGCGCGCCTGGGCAGTGGTGACGTGATACGTCTCCAATGTATCTATATTTTTTTATTGTTCCATGCTGTTATATTATCATTCTTGGATGGTTTATAGTCATTTTATATCTTTTTTTGGTACTAACCTATTGACATAGTGCCCAGTGCCAGTTATTGTTTTCTGCATGTTTTTACATCGCAGGAAATCAATACCAAATAGAGTCCAAACACAACGAAACTTTTTGTGGATTTTTTCGGGCCAAAAGACATCCAGTGGGCTAGGAATGCACCTCATGGGAGCTTCGAGGGGAGCACAACCCACCAGGGCACGCCTGGGGGCCCAGGCACGCCCCCATGGGTTGTGCCCTCCTCGTTGGCCTCCCGCACTGCCTCTTTGCTCTATAAATACCCCAATATTCCAGAAACCCTAGGGGAGTCGACAAAAATCAATTCCAGCTGTCGCAGAGTCCAGAACCACCAGATCCAATCTAGACACCATCATGGAGGGGTTCATCACTTCCATTGGTGCCTCTACGATGATGCATTAGGAGTTCTTTGTAGACTTCGGGTCCGTAGTTAGTAGCTAGATGGCTTCCTCTCTCTCTTTTGATTATCAATACAATGGTCTCTTGGAGATCCCTGTGATGTAAGCCTTTGTGCGCTGTTTGGGATCCGATGAACTTTGAGTTTATGATCAGATCTATGTTTTTATCCATGAAAGTTATTTGATTCTTCTTTGATCTCTGATATGCATCATTGATTAGAGCCTCATATTTCTTCTTTGATATTTGGGTTTTGTTTGGCCAACTTGATCTATTTATCTTGCAATGGGAAGAGGTGCTTTGTGATGGGTTCGATCTTACGGTGCTTGATCCCAATGACAGAAGGAGAAACGACACGTATATATCATTGCTATTAAGGATAACAAGATGGGGTCTATTTATACATAAATAGATCTTGTCTACATCATGTCATCGTTCTTATTGCATTACTCTGTTTTTCCATGAACTTAATACACTAGATGCATGTTGGATAGCGGTCGATGTGTGGAGTAATAGTAGTAGATGCTGGTAGGAGTCGGTCTACTAATCTTGGATGTGATGCCTATATAATGATCACTGCCTGGATATCGTCATGATTATTTGAAGTTCTATCGATTGCCCAATAGTAATTGTTTTCCCACCGTTTGCTATTTTTCTCGAGAGAAGCCACTAGTGAAACCTATGGCCCCCGGGTCTCTTTTCATCATATTTGCCTTTGTGATCTATTTTCCTTTGCTTTTATTTTCAGATCTAATAAACCAAAAATACAAAAATACCTTGCTGCAATTTATTTATTTCGCGATCTATTTATCCTATCTATCACAACTTTATCACGTCTTCTCGCCAATTCGAGGCATCGTTACCCGAAAGGGATTGACAACCCCTTTAACACGTCGGGTTGCGCGTATTTGTTATTTGGGTGCAGGGGCCATTTATGTGGTGTTAGGAGGTTCTCCTACTGGTTCGATAACCTTGGTCTCATCACTGAGGGAAATATCTACCGTCGCTATACTGCATCACCCCTTCCTCTTTGGGAAATACCGACATAGTTCTAGCAGACATCCAAAGGAATTTTTGGCGCCGTTGCCGGGGATGATCTTTAACATCAACCAGGTTCCTAATCACAAATCTCATCTCCTCACAATTTACATTATTTTCCATTTGCCTCTCGTTTTCGTCTCACCCAGTTCACAAAAATTTGCCGTTTTACTCGCCTTCTTTTTTGTTCGCCGTTTTTTCCACCAGATCTCTTTTTGAGTGCAATCTTGTTGTGCAGTCATAATGACTCAAGAGAACACCAAGTTGTGTGATTTCTCAAATACCAACAACAATGATTTTATTAGCACTCTGATTGCTCCTCCCGCCACTAGTGCAGAGTCTTGTGATATTAATACTTCTCTGTTGAATCTTGTTATGAAAGATCAATTTGCCGGTACTCCTAATGAGGATGCCACGTCCCATCTTAACACATTCGTGGAATTATGCGATATGCAATAGAAAAAAGATGTGGACAATGATGTTGTGAAGTTGAAATTATTTCTGTTTTCTTTGCGAGATCGTGCAAAAATTTGGTTTTCGTCTTTGCCTCGCAGTAGTATCGATTCTTGGAACAAGTGCAAGGATTCTTTTATTACTAAGTATTTTCTGCCCGCAAAAATTATTTCCCTTAGAACCCAGATCATGAATTTTAAGCAATTTGAACATGAGCATGTTGCACAATCTTGGGAAGGATGAAATTGATGCTAAGGAATTGGCCAACTCATGGGTTAAATCTTTGGATGATCATACACAATTTTATGCGAGATTGAATTTTGTTTCTCATAATCTTATAGATTCTGCCACGGGGGGTACTTTTATGGAAATTACTTTGGGTGAAGGTACTAAATTTCTAGGCAATATTATGGCAATTACACACAATGGCATACCGAAAGAGCTCCTACTAGTCAAAAAGTCAATTCGGTAGAAGAAATAAATTCTTGGAGTGAAAAAGTTGATGCTCTTATGAATTTGGTTGCTAATAAAAGTGCTCCTATTTATTTTAATGATGTGCCTTTTTCTACCTTGATTGGGCAAAATAGTGATAACATAGATGTGAATTTTATCTCGCGAAACAGTTTCAATAACAATGCTTATAGAGGTAATTTTAATCCTAGGCCTTTTCCTAGTAATTCCTCTAATAATTATGATAATTCCTATGGTAATCCCTCTTATAATAATAATAATAATAATAATAATAATAATAATAATAATAATAGAAACACCTATGATCTTGAGAACAATATTAAAGAATTTATAAATACTCAAAAGGTGTTCAATGCTTCGATAGAAGAAAAGTTGAATAAGGTTGATGATTTGTCTAAAAGTATTGATAGAATTTCTCATGATGTAGAAACTCTCAAGATGAAAATTTTTGTGCCTAAAGTTTAAGAATCAATTAAAGCTCTTTATGTTTCTATGGATGAAAGTAAGAAAGGAACCGCTATGCTTAGAGCTAAAAGAGAATTTTAGAAAGAGCGTTTTCTAGTGATTACTTTCATAAAAGTGATGAAAAACTTAAAATGGTTGGTGTTTCTTCTATTGATTCTTTGTTTAGTAAAATTAAGATTGATGAAAAAAGGACTGGAGAAGAGTCAACTATAGCTGGAAGGCGTCCGTATGATTCAGAGGGTGGAAATCTTGTTGAGAAAATTGATAAAGGTGGGTTTGAAGAGGTCAAGACTTTAACTAGTGATGTGCCCGCTATTTTAGATTGCAAAGACTTTAATTATGATAGTTGCTCTTTGGTTGATTGTATTTCTTTGTTGCAATCCATGATAAATGCACGCCATGCTTATGAACAAAATAAAGCTTTCACTAAACATATTGTTGATGCTATGATGAAAGCTTTTGAACAAAAGTTGGAATTAGAAGTTTCGATTCCCAGATAATTACATGATGAATGGGAACCTACTATCAAAGTCAAGATTAAAAATTATGATTCTTTATGTGACTTGGGTGCTAGTGTTTCTACAATTTCGAAGTCTTTATGTGATGTGCTTGGTCTTACTGGTATTGAAGAGTGCTCTTTAAACTTGCACTTGGCAGGTTCTACTATTAAAAAGCCTATGGGAAGAATTAATGATGTTCTTATTCTTGCAAATAGGAATTATGTGCCCATAGATTTTATTGTTCTTGATATTGATTGCAATCTGTCTTGTCCAATTATTCTTGGGTGACCGTTTTTACGTACTATTGATGTCGTGATTGATATGAAAGAAGGCAATATTAAATTTCAATTTCCACTAAGGAAGGGTATGGAACACTTCCCTAGAAAAATAATTAGGCCACCATATGAATCAATCATGAGGGCATCATATGGATCTAGAACTAAAGATGATAACACTTAGATCCTACGCGTTATGCCTAGCTAGGGGCGTAAAACGATAGTGCTCGTTTGGAGGCAACCAACTTGTATCTTTTTGCTTTTTGGTTTTGTTGCTGTTTTCAATAAAATACACAATTATGCCTCTGGTTAGATGTGCTTTTGTGGTTTAAATTAGAGTTTGTGCCAAGCAAGGCCTTTGGGATGATTTGGGTGAAAGTTGATTTGATCTTGCTGAAAAACAAAAACTTTTGCGATCACGAAATTATTTTTCATTTTTTACAGAAGAGTACTTTTGAGTTGTTTCTTTTTGAAGAAGATTAATTAACAATTATTCACGTCTTCCTAATTTTTCAGAATTTTTGGAGTTTCAGAAGTATTCAAAATATGCAGGTCGCTACAGACTGCTCTGTTTTTGACAGATTCTGTTTTCTTTGTGTTGTGTGCTTGTTTTGATGATTCTATGGTTTTATTTGATAAGTTTTTGCCCTAGAAAAGTTGGAATACAGTAGGTATAATGCAAAAATAAAATATTAATCGGTTTGCAACAATACTTATAGTAGTGGTTTGCTTTCTTATACTAAGGGATCTCACAAAATTTTTGTTGAGTTCTATGTGATTGAAGTTTTCAAATTTTGGGTCGTCTTACGATGGATGAAGGAATAAGGAATAGCAACAGGCCAACTTGATAGTTAGGTTTTGTTTGGCCAACTTGATCTATTTATCTTGCAATGGGAAGAGGTGCTTTGTGACGGGTTCGATCTTATGGTGCTTGATCCCAGTGATAGAAGGGGAAATGACACATATGTATCGTTGCTATTAAGGATAACAAGATGGGGTCTATTTCTACATAAATAGATCTTGTCTATATCATGTCATCGTTCTTATTGCATTACTCCATTTTTCCATGAACTTAATACACTAGATGCATGCTGGATAGCGGTCGATGTGTGGAGTAATAGTAGTAGATGCAGGCAGGAGTCGGTCTACTAATCTTGGACGTGATGCCTATATAATGATCATTGCCTAGATATCATCATGATTATTTAAAGTTCTATCAATTGCCCAAAAGTAATTGTTTTCCCATTGTTTGCTATTTTTCTTGAGAGAAGCCACTAGTGAAACCTACGGCCCCCAAGTCTCTTTTCATCATATTTGCCTTTGCGATCTATTTTCCTTTGCTTTTATTTTAAGATCTATTAAACCAAAAATACAAAAATACCTTGCTGCAATTTATTTATTTCGCGATCTATTTATCCTATCTATCACAACTTTATCACGTCTCCTCGCCAATTCGAGGAATCGTTACCCAAAAGGGATTGACAACCCCTTTAACACGTCGGGTTGCAAGTATTTGTTATTTGTGTGCTGGGGCTGTTTACATGGTGTTAGGAGGTTCTCCTACTAGTTCGATGACCTTGGTGTCATTATTGAGGGAAATACCTACCGTAGCTATACTGCATCAATCCCTTCCTCTTTGGGGAAATACCGACATAGTTCTAGCAGACATCATGACGCTGTTGGGCGAGCGGCTCATGACCTCCTGTTAGTCCGGCGTCTCCTCCTAGAGTCATGCCGTCCGGGGACGGTAAGTCGCCGGTGAGGCAGGCGGCTGCTACCTCTTGAGCTTGCGTTGGGTTTCCCCTTGAAGAGGAGAGGGTGATGCAGCAAAGTAGAGTAAGTATTTCCCTCAGTTTGAGAACCAAGGTATCATTCCAGTAGGAGATTACGCACAAGTCATCGAATATCTGCACAAACAATCAACAAACTTGCACCCAACACGATAATGGGGTTGTCAATCCCTTCACGATTACTTGCAAAAGTTAGATCTGATAGAGATAGATAAATGGTGAAGTAAACATTTTTGGTATTTTTGGTTTATAGATTGGAAAGTAAAGATTGCAAATTAAAGGAATGACAACAGAAATTGGCAAGTTGACGGAAAACTAATATGATGTAAAATAGATTCAATAATGGAAAAGAGACCCGGGGTCCATAGGTTTCACTACTGGCTTCTCTCAAGATAGCAAATATTACGGTGGGTGAACAAATTATTGCCGAGCAATTGATAGAAGAGCACATAATTATGACGACATCTACGGCAATGATCATAAATATAGGCATCACGTCCGTGTCAAGTAGACCGACTCCTGCCTGCATCTCCTACTATTACTCCACACATTGACCGCTATCCAGCATGCATCTAGAGTGTTAAGGTCATAAAGAACAGAGTATCGCATTAGGTAAGATGACATGATGTAGAGGAATTAACTCAAGCAATATGATGAAATCCCATCTTTTTATCCTCGATGGCAACAATACAATGCGTGCCTTGCTGCCCCTACTGTCACTGGGAAAGGACACCGCAAGATTGAACCCAAAGCTAAGCACTTCTCCCGTTGCAAGAAAAAACAATCTAGTAGGCCAAACTAAACAGATAATTCGAAGAGACTTGCAAAGATATCAAATCATGCATATAAGAATTCAGAGAAGACTCAAATAATATTCATAGATAATCTAATCATAAATCCACAATTCACGGAACTCGGCAAACACACCGCAAAAGAGTATTACATCGAATAGATCTCCAAGAACATCAAGGAGAACATGGTATTGAGAATCAAAGAGAGAGAATAAGCCATGTAACTACTAGCTATGGACCCGTAGGTCTGAGGTAAACTACTCACACTTCATTGGAAGGGTAATGGTGTTGATGTAGAAGCCCTCCATGATCGAATCCCCCTCTGGCAGGACGCCAAAAAAGGCCCCTAGATGGGATCTCACGGGTACGGAAGGTTGCAGCGGTGAAAAAGTGATTTCGTGGCTCCCCCTGATGTTTTTGGGGTATAAGAGTATATATAGGCAAAGGAACAAGGTCAGGAGGTCTCCGAGGGGCTCATGAGGCAGGGGGCATGCCCTACCCCCTAGGCGCGCCCACCACCCTCGTGTCTGCCTCGTTGAGTCTCCGACTTCATCTCCAAGTCTCCTGGTTTGCTTCTAGTCCAAGAAAGATCATCGCAAAAGTTTCATTCCGTTTGGACTCCGTTTGGTATTCCTTTTCTGCAAAACTCTAAAATAGGCAAAAAAGAGGAATTGGCACTGGGCCCTCGGTTAATAGGTTAGTCCCAAAAATAATATAAAATAGCATATAAATGTGTATTAAACATCCAAAACAGATAATATAATAACATGGACCAACAAAAAATTATAGATACATTGGAGACATATCAAGCATCCCCAAGCTTAATTACTGCTCGTCCTCGAGTAGGTAAATGATAAAAACAGAATTTTTGATGTGGAATGCTACCTAACATATTAATCCATGTAATTTTCTTTATTGTGGCATGAATGTTCGGATCCGTAAGATTCAAAACAAAAGTTTAATATTGACATAAAAACAAGAATACTTCAAGCATACTAATAAAGCAATCATGTCTTCTCAAAATAACGTGGCCAAAGAAAGCTATCCCTACAAAATCATATACTCTAGCTATGCTCTATCTTCATCACACAAAATATTTAAATCATGCACAACCCCGATGGCAAGCCAAGCAATTGTTTCATACTTTTGATGTTCTCAAACTTTTTCAATCTTCACGCAATACATGAGCGTGAGCCATGGATATAACACTATGGTGGAAGAGAATATGGTGGTTGTGGAGAAAACAAAAAGGGAGAAGATAGTCTCACATCAACTAGGAGTATCAATGGGCTATGGAGATGCCCATCAGTAGATATCAATGTGAGTGAGTAGAGATTACCATGCAACGGATGCACTAGAGCTATAAGTGTATGAAATCTCAAAAAGAAACTAAGTTGGTGTGCATCCAACTTGCTTGCTCATGAAGACCTAGGGCAATTTGAGGAAGCCCATCATTGGAATATACAAGCCAAGTTCTACAATGAAAAATTCCCACTAGTATATGAAAGTTACAAAATAGGAGACTCTCTATCATGAAGATCATGGTGTTACTTTGAAGCACAAGTGTGGAAAAAGGATAGTAACATTGCCCCTTCTCTCTTTTTCTCTCATTTTTTTATTTTTTATTTTTCCTTTTCTCTCCTTTTTCCCTTTATTTTTGGTCCGGAGTCTCATCCCGACTTGTGGGGGAATCATAGCCTCCATCATCCTTTCCTCACATGGGACAATGCTCTAATAATGAAGATCATCACACTTTTATTTACTTACAACTCAAAAAAATTACAACTCAATGCTTAGAACAAAATATGACTCTATGTGAATGCCTCCGGAGGTGTTCCGGGATGTGCAATGAATCAAGAGTGACATGTATGAAAGAATTATGAAAGGTGGCTTTGCCACAAATACGATGTCAACTACATGATCATGCAAATCAATATGACAATGACGAAGCGTGTCATAATAAAAGGAACGGTGGAAAGTTGCATGTAAATATATCTCGAAATGGCTATGGAAATGCCATAATAGGTAGGTATGGTGCCTGTTTTGAGGAGGGTATATGGTACCGGCGAAAGTTGCACGGTACTAGAGAGGCTAGCAATGGTGGAAGGGTGAGAGTGCATATAATCCATGGACTCTACATTTTCCATAAAGAACTCACATACTTATTGCAAAAATCTATTAGTTATCAAAATGAAGTACTACGCGCATGCTCCTAGGGGAATAGATTGGTAGGGAAAGACCATCGCTCGTCCCCGACTGCCACTCATAAGGAAGACAATCAAAAAATAAATCATGCTCCGACTTCATCACATAACGGTTCACCGTACGTGCATGCTAAGGGAATCACAAACTTTAACACAAGTATCTCTCAAATTCACAACTACTCACTAGCATGACTCTAATATCACCATCTTCATATCTCAAAACAATCATAAAGAATCAAACTTCTCATGGTATTCAATGCACTTTATATGAAAGTTTTTATTATATCCCTCTTGGATGCATATCATATTAGGACTAAATTTATAACCAAATAAAATTACCATGCTGTTCTAAAAGACTCTCAAAATAATATAAGTGAAGCATGAGAGTTCATCAATTTCTATAAAATAAAGCCACCGCCGTGCTCTAAAAAGATATATGTGAAGCACTAGAGCAATATTGCCTAGCTCAAAAGATATAAGTGAAGCACATAGAGTATTCTAATAAATCACGATTCATGCATGTCTCTCTCAAAAGGTGTGTACAGCAAGGATGATTGTGGTAAACTAAAAATCAAAGGCTCAAATCATACAAAACGCTCCAAGCAAAACACATATCATGTGGTGAATAAAAATATAGCCTCAAGTAAGGTTACTGATATACAAAGACGAAAGAGGGGATGCCTTCTAGGGCATCCCCAAGCTTAGGATTTTGGTTGTCCTTGAATATTACCTTGGGGTGCCTTGGGCATGCCCAAGCTTAGGCTCTTGCCACTCCTTATTCCATATGTTGGAAATATGCCCTAGAGGCAATAATAAAATGGTTATTATTATATTTCTTTGTTCATGATAATTGTCTATTGTTCATGCTATAATTGTATTATCCGGAAATCGTAATACATCTGTGAATACATAGACCACAACAAGTCCCTAGTGAGCCTCTAGTTGACTAGCTCGTTGATCAACAGATAGTCATGGTTTCCTGACTATGGACATTGGATGTCATTGATAACGGGATCACATCATTAGGAGAATGATGTGATGGACAAGACCCAATCCTAAGCATAGCACAAAGATCGTGTAGTTCGTTTCGCTAGAGCTTTTCCAAATGTCAAGTATCATTTCCTTAGACCATGAGATTGTGCAACTCCCGGATACCGTAAGAGTGCTTTGGGTGTGCCAAACGTCACAACGTAACTGGGTGGCTATAAAGGTGCACTACGGGTATCTCCAAAAGTGTCTGTTGGGTTGGCATGAATTGAGACTGGGATTTGTCACTCCGTATGACGGAGAGGTATCTCTGGGCCCACTCGGTAATTCATCATCATAATGAGCTCAATGTGACCAAGTGTCTGGCCACGGGATCATGCATTATGGTACGAGTAAAGTGACTTGCCGGTAATGAGATTGAACGAGGTATTGGGATACCGACGATCGAGTCTCTGGCAAGTATCGTACCGATTGACAAAGGGAATTGTATACGGGATTGATTGAATCCTCGACATCATGGTTCATCCGATGAGATCATCGAGGAGCATGTGGGAGCCAACATGGGTATCTAGATCCCGTTGTTGGTTATTGACCGGAGAGGGTCTCGGTCATGTCTGCATGTTTCCCGAACCCGTAGGGTCTACACACTTAAGGTTCGATGATGCTAGGGTTGTAAAGATATGAGTATGCAGTAACCCGAAAGTTGTTCGGAGTCCCGGATGAGATCCCGGACGTCACGAGGAGTTCCGGAATGGTCCGGAGGTGAAGAATTATATATAGGAAGTGCAGTTTCGGTCATCGGGAAAGTTTCGGGGGTCATCGGTATTGTACCGGGACCACGGAAGGGTCCCGGGGGTCCACCGGGTGGGGCCACCTATCCCGGAGGGCCCCATGGGCTGAAGTGGGGAGGGGAACCAGCCCCTGGTGGGCTGGTGCGCCCCCCTTGGTCCCCCTGCGCCTAGGGTTGGAAACCCTAGGGGTGGGGGCGCCTCCACTTGCCTTGGGGGGCAAGCCACCCCCTTGGCCGCCGCCCCCCCCCCCCTTGGAGATCCCATCTCCTAGGGCCGGCGCCCCCCAAGGGGCCTATATAAAGAGGGGGGTGGGAGGGCAGCCGCACCCAAGTCTCTGGCGCCTCCCTCTCCCCTGCAACACCTCTCCCTCTCACAGAAGCTTGGCGAAGCCCTGCCGTGATCGCTGCTGCATCCACCACCACGCCGTCGTGCTGCTGGATCTTCATCAACCTCTCCTTCCCCTTGCTGGATCAAGAAGGAGGAGACGTCTTCCCAACCATATGTGTGTTGAACGCGGAGGTGTCGTCCGTTCGGCGCTAGGATCTCTGGTGATTTGGATCATGACGAGTACGACTCCCTCAACCCCGTTCTCTTGAACGCTTCCGCACGCGATCTACAAGGGTATGTAGATGCACTCCCCTCTCTCGTGGCTAGATGACTCCATAGATTGATCATGGTGAACGTAGGAAATTTTTTATTTTATGCAACATTCCCCAACACCATAGTCCATCAAATCCTTACCTAAAACTTGAAAACTTCACAACACAAAACTCAACAGAAAATCTCATGAGGCCCGTTAGTATAAGAAAATAAATTACCACTTGAAGGTACTATTGAAAACTCTTTCTTTATTTATATTGGTTTAATATCTACTGTATTCCAACTTTTCCATGGTTCATACCCCCCGATACTACCCATAGATTCATAAAAATAAGCAAACAACACGTAAAAAACAGAATTTGTCAAAAAAACAGTCTGTAGCAATTTGTAACTCTCGAATACTTATTAACTTCAAAAATCCTGATAAATTAGGAAACCTGAGAAATTTGTGCACCAATCCAGATCAAAATCACGTTTCTGTGAATTTTGAAATTATTTTCCTAGGCGCAAAAGTTTTTGATTTTCAGCAGGATCAACACAACTATCACCGTAAGCTATCCTAAAAGTTTAACTTGGCACAAACACTAATTAAAACATAAAACCACATCTAACCAGAGGCTAGATGAATTATTTATTACTAAACAGGAACAAAAAGCAAAGAACAAAAATAAAATTGGGTTGCCTCCCAACAAGCGCTGTCGTTTAACGCCCTTAGCTAGGCATAAAAACGCGAATAGATCTAGGTATTGTCATCTTTGGTATGCAATCCATAAGGGGCTCTCATAATAGATTTATAAGGCAATTTAATTTTCTTCCTAGGAAAGTGTTCCACGCCTTTCCTTAACGGAAATTGGAATCTAATGTTTCCTTCTTTCATATCAATAATTGCATCAATCGTTCTAAGGAAAGGTCTACCAAGAATAATAGGACATGTAGGATTGCAATCTATATCAAGAACAATGAAATCTACGGGCACATAATTCCTATTTGCATCAATAAGAACATCATTAACCCTTCCCATAGGTTTCTTAATAGTGGAATCTGCAAGATGCAAATTTAAAGAACAATCATCGAATTCACGGAAACTGTCAGCGTTCTGGATGCGGGGGTACCCAGACTTGCCTACCTGCGGCCTACGGCGTGGCTCCACCAGCGGCCTGGTACGACCGAGTTTCAACATTGACAACCCACGACCCTCGCGAGGGGCCAAGCCTTGTGAGGCCAACGACATCAAGACTTCCAAAGGGATCGGCCTCCTCAGGATGGCTCCTGAGGAGCGGAGGTTTTTATGCAAGGATCACCTTGCGAGGTTGGATGACGTGAGCGATGATGACCAAGGCCAGGCGGGCGCTAGCGGGCGCAGAGTACCAGTTTCCTCTTTGGTGCAAAGGAGGCAAGCAGCAGGCGTGGAGTACCGAGGAAGTAGCCAAAGGTTTCCATTCCCGTGCAACAAGACCAAGACCGCTAGGACAGAGGTCATCGCCGAGCCCACCGCAGCGTCACGACTA
Organism: Triticum dicoccoides; assembly: GCF_002162155.2. Lineage (NCBI taxonomy): Eukaryota > Viridiplantae > Streptophyta > Magnoliopsida > Poales > Poaceae > Triticum > Triticum dicoccoides. Next base: position 483,457,410 of record NC_041385.1, read on the forward strand.
GAGGCTTTTGCAGGTGAATACCACTTTATTCAGGATAAGATGTACTAGTTGTCTCCCTTCAAATTTGGCTGTTGTGGGATCCCTTCCCGCCTCCATTCGGGAAGAGGACCAAGGCCACTATAAATAGGACCTAGCCACCACCAAGGAGGGGGATCGGCTCCATTCCACCCTCACTAGCTCACCAGCTCACTTGGGCCCAAGAACATGCCTCCTGAGGTTGTTCTCCACTGTACTAGTTCTTCCTCAGCCCCTTGAGGCAAATCCACCACAAAGCAGGAGTAGGGTTCTACACCGTAAGGTGGCCCAAACCTGGGTAAACTGTTGTGTCTCGTTTCCTTCGAGCTCGATGCGTTAGGCTGCGAGATTAGCGAGTCGGCAGACTAGGGAGAGTGAGATCTTCACACGCACCCCGGAGTTCGAACGTCTCAAGGGTTTGTGGAACCCGTAATCCGACATTTGGCACGCCGGGTAGGGGTGCGTCGGAGCTTCCTTCCCATCGATCAACTCGCCACCGCTCCACTGCTTCCATGGCTGATGAGCGCCGAGCTCGTGTTGAGCGCTGGGCCGCCCTTGCCGCCCGTGTTGCTCAGACAGTGCCGGCGGGCAACGGCTGCCCTCGCCGACCCCGTCACTGGTGGCGAACACCGCCACGGGCCCTGCATGCCACGAGCAACAAGCCTCTTCACTGTATCCGTCTATGCACCGTGACGGGTGCACCGCCACTCTGCTAACTCTAGATGCTTCGTTATCTCACGCTTACCGTGGCCCAGCGAACACGCACGCTGCTCTGCTCATGGCGTGCGAGCTCCTGCGCACCGCCCGGTTGATGACCTCTATTAGGACTGGCTCGACCGCATCGCTGAGCTTGAGCGCCGCTGGGGATTTTGCTGCACCAACTCACTCGCTGCCTCAACCGCCCCCTGTCAGTGTCAAAACCGGCGGATCTCGGGTAGGGGGTCCCGATCTGTGCGTCTAGGCTGATGGTAACAGGAAACGAGGGACACAATGTTTACCCAGGTTCGGGCCCTCTCGATGGAGGTAAAACCCTACTTCCTGCTTGATTAATATTGAAGATATGAGTAGTACAAGAGTAGATCTACCACGAGATCGTAGAGGCTTAACCCTAGGAGCTAGCCTATGATGATTATGATTGTAATTGTGATCGGCCTTCTAAGGACCAACCTCTCCGGTTTATATAAACACCGGAGAGGGCTAGGGTTTACATGGAGTCGGTTACAAGGAAGGAAATATAATATCTGGATCGCCAAGCTTGCCTTCCACACAAAGGAGAGTCCCATCCGGACTCGGGACGGAGTCTTGAGTCTTGTATCTTCACGCTTCAATAGTCCGGACGATGTACATAGTCCGGCTGTCCGGATACCCCCTAATCCAGGACTCCCTCAGTAGCCCCTGAACCAGGCTTCAATGATGATGAGTCTGGTGCGCAGTCTTGTCTTCGGCATTGCAAGGCGGGTTCCATCTCCTAATACTCCAAAGTATTTATCGAACACTCAAACCGTGTCCGGACCTGCAAAATGATCTTCACACACCACCGTAGAGAGAATGATATTTCACAAATGCAATCTGCTGACAACTTTTTTAGACAACGTGACATGTCATTACGGTAGGGTCATTATTCGAACCGTTTTCCTACAACCAGCCATAGCGCATATTGCGAGGCGGTTTCCTTGACACGTCTTGTCAAAGCAGAGATCGTGTCCCCTTATTGTGGGATTTTCATTAATACGGGTGTGGGTAATCCAACCGCACCGCTAATCGCGGCGAGTGGGGAGCGAGCGGGTTCCACCAGGCGAGTGGGGAGGCACAAAAAAGATTTTGCTGTCTCTATAAAGACATAAGGTCTCTTCCCCATTACCCACACCTTCTTCTTCCGCTAGCCCATTCCCCTCTGTTCGAGCCCCAACGCCCAGGCATTCTCCTTTTCCATCGAAGAGAGGTCTTCCAAAGATGTCCAGATCCGGAGCAGGAGGAAGATGGATGGACTCCACCGTCCAGGAGAAGGATATCAGGAGGCTCCGGGAGGCCGGGTATCTGGCCAAGAAGATCAGCCATCATCTCCCACCAGCGGGATAGGTCGTCCCTACTCCGAAGCCTCATGAGAGAGTCGTGTTCCTTCCCCATTTTGTCCGCGGGCTCGGGTTTCCCCTTCACCCATTTGTTCATGGAGTCATGTATTACTATGGGATTGAGTTTCATGATCTTTCCCCCAATTCTTTCCTCAATATCTCGACGTTCATCGTCGTGTGCGAGGCCTTTCTCCAGATTTCGCCTTACTTCGGCATGTGGCTGAAGATTTTCAATGTGAAACCCAAGGTGGTGAGTGGCGAGCACGCCGAGTGCGGCGGCGCCATGGTGAGCAAGATGCCCAAGGTCGTTTGGCCAACGTGTGCCTTCAACAACTCCGTCAAGGAGTGGCAGCAACAGTGGTTCTATATCACCGAACCATGCCGCAAAAAGTGGGCTGCAGCTCCAGAGTTTAGATCCGAAGCCCCACTGCGGCTCACATCCTCGCCCAAGAAGGGCCCGAACTGGTCCTCGTCCGATGAGCTGTCGCTGCTCCAGACGCGCGTTAAGAGCATGGTCGACAAGGACGTCAAGCTCGTCTACGTAGTCCAGGTGCTGTTAGTTCGTCTGGTTCTCCCCTGCCAGCGTCGAGCCTGCAACTTGTGGGAGTATGACCCAACCAAGCACCAGACCCTTCGGGAGCTCTACGATTCCTCCCATAAGGATATCTGGAAGGTGCTCTTTAAGTCCGGCAAATCATGGTCGGGCTCCTCCGAGGACCGTGGGTATCAATTATCCCATTCTGCAAGTCCGGTAAGTCATAGCTACGCTCCATCCATCCATGCCTTAGTTGGCATGTCCTGAGGGAGACATCTTTATCGTGTTCTATCATAACCCCAGGGATGGATAAAAAAGGTGGAGCAGATAAATTCTCCGGCCCCGCTGCCGGAGGAACCGGCCGGACCTCTTCTGATGAAGATGCTGGTCCCTGCGCCTTACGAGGCGCCAAAGAAAGAGGCCTCCAAGAAGGTCAAAAAGACCCGGAGTGGCCTCCGTCGTCGCGAGGCTTCGGACGCCAAATCCAAAGACTCCAGCGACGATCCTTCTTCTGAAGACGAAGATGAGGAAGGAGAGGAGGACGAGCCTCACTCTGGAGGTGGGAAGAAAAGGATGGCCTCCTCATCCCTGGAGGCCGAATCGCCCAAGAGAGGGGAAGGTTCCCTCCCAAAGGCATCCACCACGGCTGCTGATAGCAGCCCGGAGTAGGATCCCAGGGCCCAGCCCCTGGAAAAGTCGTAAGTATACGAAATCCGAACACGCATATGCGTCTGGGATTGTTTGGGTATAGTAGTTTTAACTGTTGCCATATTTTGTATAGCCCGGCGAGGTCTTGCACTGGACAGTCCTCATCGGAGGATTCGCTGAGCTCAAACGCCCTGGCGAGCGAGACGCCTCCAAAGGCCCCTTCCCCAAAGTCCAGGCGCGACACTGAAGTGTTGTCTCAACGGGACCCGGACCAGGGGGGCATATTTCTGGAGCAGGACACGCGGGAGCGATGGCCCCCAAGTGTGCCGACGGCAGGGGCGAGCTTGGGTTCGGCCCACAGCCGGACAAGGTCCTGGAGACCTCTAAGGCTCCAGGATCGGGCGAGAAGCCATCTCCGACGGTGGGAGGCTTGCCTAGTCCGCCGGCAACCTCTGTCCAAGCAGAGCTACCAGGCGGTCTGTCGACAGCGTTAAAGAATGCATCTATCGTCGATGAACATCGGACCCTCATGGTTGCGGTGGTTGAAAAGATTCAGTCCGCCGAGAGCGGGCTGAATGAGTCCTGCCTTGGCCTTATAAAGGCTTTTGAGGTATGTTTTCTAAGAAACCTTTGAGGAATCATCATAATATGAGTAGTAGCCCCGGATACACTGTCCAGCGAAAGAGAGAGCCGGGCAGGGGATCAAATCCTATGTTTTCGTGGGAACCTTTGTTAATGACGTATACCCCTTTGTGTGAAAACGGGTGTCTGCGGAGAAGACGGCCGCTCATAATGCGGAAGTGTCCGAATTGAAGCAGAGCCTGGAACGGGCCGAGGAGGAACTTGGCCGTGTGAAGAAGCAATTAGAGGACAAGCAAGGTATGTTGAAACATTGTCTTGCATTAGGCACGAATGAGTAATTGTGCCTATTGAAAAGTATTTGTGTTGTTGCCCTAGGAGCGAGTGCCGAATATGAGGCGTTGAAGAAGATTGTGGCTGATGCCAACGAGAAGGCTGCCGCCGAACATGCGCTTCGTGAAAAACACGAGGCTAGGGTCATCACAGCTGAGCGGGAGCTCCAGGAGGCTGTGAAGAAAAGCGAGGGCTTGGAGTAGAGTCTAGTAGGGAAAGAATCCGAACTCGCCCAAGCTCTCCAAGCCACGGAAGATGCTCGGGAAGAGGCCCGAGGTGTTGTACGGGACATTCAGGAGGCCCGGAAAGTTGCGGCTGGTAAGGCCTATTGTATTCATGGCCATTTTTACATGATAGTGGGGAGAACTCTAAGCGACAAGCTGAATTCTTGTTTTTACAGGGGCGTTTGCAGATCTGCCTCGCAGCATATAAGATGCCGCCCAATTCTACTGGACCGAGGAGAAGAAGTCTGCGGAGAGGAACTTCTGGTCGCGGTAGTTGGCGCCGAACTATCCGGTGCCGTTTATCGATCAGCTGAAGTAGTTGGTCGAACTGCACCAGGCGGCCGAACTAGCCATGAAGAACTTGGTTGTCCGGCTATGGCCCGTGGAGCCAATTCCAAGCAGTTACTTCGGACTCGTGAAGCGGATTGTGGGCGCATGTCCTCGGCTTGATGCTATCAAGCGATCATTCTGTATAGAAGGTGCGCGCATGGCGTTCGCCCGTGCAAAAGTTCATCGGGGGAAGCTTGACACGGAGAAGCTGATGACTGAGGGGCCGCCAGAGGGTAAGGAGCATCGCAAGCCCGAGCTGTACTATGAAGGTGTACTGAAGGGGGCCCGCCTTGTGGCGGATAAGTGTACCAAAGACATTATATTTCCCTGAGGGCATTCGTGCCGTTCTTTGTAATATGGGATAATGGCACTTTTATTATGTATTGCCTGTTTTGTTTGAACATATGTTCTTCCTGTGCGGCTGTTTATTGTATGTAAATCCTGAGAGTTGGCCAGTCGTCGGCTTCTGCCCCACGAAAAAATACGGGGGTGTTCGGGACATATCTGAACACTCTTTATCCCATGGTTGGGTCCTTTTAAGGAGGTGTTCCTCACCACGAACTAGGCAATCGGACTATAGGGCTTTACCACTCTCACTTAGCCATAGGAGTTCGAGTATGGTCGGCGCAGCCCCTAGTGTTCGGAAGGCCGAACTAGGGGCTCTATTGGCGCCTGATCGGAAGACCGATCCGTCGCACTCTGCATTTATAATGGCGTTATGCAGAATAGATCTTTAAGGATTTTACAACCTCTCGAATAGCTGACCAGCTCTCGCTGTATCATGACAGACGGTTTTCGGCTTTCTCTACTGAGGTGCTCATCCGGCAGATCCGGGACACAATCACAGTAGTTCTCCGAGTGCTACCTTAGTCGATGGAACGGAACGTAAGGTACCAAAACATGGGAGCCGGGCAAACCCAACCAATGACCCAAGACATGATTCAGAGCTGATGCATATAGTGCTATAAGTTTGGGGTGCCAAGCGACCGAAAAGGTGGTCGGACTTTACTGCCGTACTGTGAAGCCCCTGGCCTAATCGTGCGTAGCACGAGGCGTCGATGAGAAGCGACGGCCGGTAAGTGTTGTTGAAGTCTACACATTGTAGTAGTATTATATGTCTATGCATATGAGTACAGTTTATGGTTATAAAAGAGGTGTTTTTGGCGAAACATGTGATGGCCGAACTGGGGGGGGGGGGCTTTGAGTGGGTCTGAAGTGAATCGTGACTGCATGTTTCTGTCCTTGTGTGTCCCCGCCGACTCCATGTCACCAATCCCGTTCTGCGTCAAAGTTAGTTTGTAAAGGCAGATGCTTGGAGACAGCTGAACGTCCTCTTGTGGTTGATCCGAGGGTTTCTGATTGGACCCTGGTTAACCCAGCCGTTATACCGTGAAGTAGCGCAGACTCCTCAATGGGTGTCCGGATAGTTGGCTGTCATATCAAAATTTTGATAGGCATGCACGACTCGCTGCTCCGGCAGCTGTATGGTTTCCGCTCTAAGGGCGGGGTTCGGCCTTGCCTACAAGTGTAATTACATTACATGGTGTTGGCCTAATGGTTTACCACGTGGAATCTGGTCAACGTGGTTCATCCCGTTAGCATACGGTAAATTACCGTATGAGGGGAAGGTGCCGAAGAGTTATTCTTTGGTGTGGCATTTTTTGATGGTCCGAAAACAACCGTTGGAGTGGTGGGCCAATAAACTTGGCCTTTGCACCTGGCATCCTTTAGAAGATGTTATTTGTGGTTTCATACCCGCGGGAGCTTTATGTGTTATGGAGCTCCCGGACTACTAGGTCTAGAGGTACTGCAATTGAATTGTTGTGGTTGATGCGATCGGGGGCGATTTGGCCGTACTTTTATGCTCTGGGGGGTTCTCTTGACTAGATGCCTCCCCTCATTGTTTCCGGCACACGACCAGCCGCTTTGTTTTGATGATCCGGCATTCTCTATTGGTATGCTTTGCCGTCCTTCTAGGAGTACCATGAATTTCACATGGTTGATCGAGTTTGTGGCTCGGGCCGGATAGGCTTGAGCTGTTCTTTGTCCGCTAATCGGACTGGGAGTTGCTGGACTTGGCACCGGCTTCCCTGACTTGACGTTTATGATCGTTGCGTCGAGGCTTGAGGAAGCCCCTTCGTGTGTCCTTCGTATTGTCTTGGACCGTAGTGATGTGTTGACATCGGGGTATGTGCCTTGGGCTCTCCTGCTTAGGTTGAGGTAGCCAGGTGTGCCGTGTATGCCCTTTATCGGGGCGGTCGAGTCCGTATTTTTCGGTGGCCAGGACCTTGGTCCACCTGTCCACGAGCGAATCTTGGTCAGCTTTAAGCTGTTGTTGCTTCCTTTGCAGGCTCCTTGCCGTGGCCATGAGCCATCGCTTGAAGCGAACTTGTTCCATTGGATCTTCAGGCACACCGAATTCGTCATTGCCGAGGCTTACCTCGTCCCCGGAGGGGGGCGTATAGTTGTCCCTTTCCAAGTATCCCACCGTGGCCAGTTCGGCCTGCTTGAAGGCAGGCTGATTAGGGTTGTATTCCTCTTCGGCACCATCCGAATTGTTTCCGTCTCCTGGGCCGGTATTGCTGTGGCGGGGCTTGGAGCGGCGTCGACGACGCCCGTGCTTTGTTTTTCTCCCTGAGGGGTTATCCTCTGTTGCCTCATCGCCATTGGTTTCTTTTGAAGTGTCCACCATATATATATCGTAGGAAGAGGTGGCTGTCCACCGCCCAGTGAGCGGTGGTACATGTTCTTCTCCTACATCGTCGTCCATACCGTCGATGTCTTCGGAGTCGAAGTCAAGCACGTCGGTTAGATCATCGACCGTGGCAATGAAGTGGGTGGTGGGTGGGCAATGAATTCCTTCGTCGCCTGCTTCCCGCTCGAGCCGGACATAGTTCGGCCAAGAGCCTCCTGACAAAGAGCGAGACTTTAATGAGTTCAACATGTCGCCAAAGGGCGAGTGCTGGCAGATGTCCGCAGCGGTAAACTCCATTACCGGAGCCCAACCTGGCTCGGCTGGCTCGAGAGAGCGCGGACTGGAACCAACAACCGGATACGAGTCCGGGGGTCCGGAGTTACAGGCTTCCTCAGAAGTGAGGCCTGTGTTCGGCTCAACCGCCGATGAGAGTGTAGCCTGCAGGGCGGGGCCCATCCCTCCGTCCTTAGGCGACGCAGCCTGCTCCGGTTTAGGTCCGAGGCTACTGCAGGGGTGATCTCCCGAACATTGTCCGGCAGCAGGTCTAGACCGTGCTCATCGAGACTATCTGGTGCTCCTGGCACAGGCCCAAATCCGTCGAAGATCAAGTCTCCGCGAATATCCTCCGTGTAGTTCAAGTTTCCGAACCTGACCCGGTGGCCAGGGGCGTAGCTGTCGATCTGCTCCAGATGGCCAAGCGAATTGGCCCACAGTGCGGAGCCGCCGAACATGAAGATCTGTCCGGGGAGAAAAGTCTCGCCCTGGACCGTGTTGTTGACGATTGAAGGCCCCATCAAGCCTTGCAGTAACGACACAGAGGAACTCTCAATGAAAGCAGCAATGTCGGTGTCAAAACCGGTGGATCTCGGGTAGGGGGTCCTGATCTGTGCGTCTAGGCTGATGGTAACAGGAAACGAGGGACACAATGTTGAACCAGGTTCAGGCCCTCTCGATGGAGGTAAAACCCTACTTCCTGCTTGATTAATATTGAAGATATGAGTAGTACAAGAGTAGATCTACCACGAGATCGTAGAGGCTAAACCCTAGGAGCTAGACTATGATGATTATGATTGTAATTGTGATCGGCCTTCTAAGGACCAACCTCTCCGGTTTATATAGACACCGGAGAGGGCTAGGGTTTACATGGAGTTGGTTACAAGGAAGGAAATATAATATTCGGATCGCCAAGATTGCCTTCCACGCAAAGGAGAGTCCCATCCGGACACGGGACGGAGTCTTGAGTCTTGTATCTTCACGCTTCAATAGTCCAGACGATGTACATAGTCCGGCTGTCCGGATACCCCCTAATCTAGGACTCCCTCACCCCCTGTTGTGGGAGATGTAGCACATGGGGCTCCTCCTCCTCCAAGGCAAGACGCCATCATCGAGCCAAGGAAGGTGGCACCTCGACGTGATCCGCAGCGTCAGGCGCCCGCGTGCGACAAAGCAAGCTGCCAGGTGGTCCAACGGCCACAAGAAGAAGCGCGTGCGCTCCCGGCACCGCGTCAAGACCACGCGCCGCCTGTGGTGGCGGTGCGCGAACACCAAGACCAGGCTCCACCTCCACGGTGGGCTCTCATGACCATAGCGGGGTGCCGCGCGTTCACTCCGGAGCTGCGTAGCATCGTCTGGCCAGGGAAGCTCAAGCCTGACCCGCCTCCATGCTACGACGACACCGCCGACCCCGCCGAGTTCCTGCAGCTCTACGAGCTGAGCATCAAGGCGGCCAGCGGTGACGAGAAGGTCATGACGAACTGGTTCCCCATGGCCCTCAAGGACGGCGCACGTTCCTGGCTCCTGAACCTGCCCGTGGGATCGATCTCCTCTCGGAACAAGATGAGGGAGCATTTCATCACCAACTTACAGGGCACTTGCGACCGCCCGCCGGCAGCGGGTGACGTGCGACGCGTCAAGCAGCAACCAGGAAAGACCCTGCAGAAGTACATCCAACGCTTCAACGGCATTCGCCTTAAGATTCCCAAGGTGTCGGACGAAGCCATCATCTCGGCATTCACCGATAGCGTCCGCGATGTCACGATGAAGGAGGAGCTCACCATACACGAAGACCTATGCACGGCCCTGGAGATGTTCAGCATGGAAACCAAGTGCACGAGAGCTGAGGAGGGACGCCTCACTCTCCTCGAGCTCCCTGATGCAAACCCAGAAGACAAGAAGGCCAAGGCCAAGGACGTGAAGCGCAAGGGACCGGTCGTGCTCGCAGCCGAGCAAGAGATGAAGCGCGGCTGCAATCACCCAGAGTCATCCAAGGGCAGCCGCCTATTCTGTGTCTTCCACAACGTGGAGAACCACAACACCAACGACTGCCAGGAGCTCAGGGCCATCCGTGACGGGCGCCTCGGTCGTCGCCCCGAGCGCAACGATCGAGGCTACGGGTGCGGAGGATGCCGAGGTGGAGGACGCTGGGACGGCCATGGCCATCGTCAGGAGTGGCGCAACCAGCCTCGGGAAGACCGCTGGCAAGGCCAGCCTCACGAGGGCACCTAGAGGGATCAGCCTTGCGAGGATCGGCCTCAGGGCAATGCTGGTCTTCCTCCACCGTCGCCGCCGCCAAGAAGGAACGAAGACCATCATCATGATGAGGGAGCTGGGGGCTTCCAAGAGCCTCGCTCCATTGCCTGCATCCTGGGCGGCTCCCATGCTCCATCCTCTCATCGCATCTTCAAGCAGTTCACGCATGAGGTGAATGCAGCCCTCCCCAATCTCGAGGCGACGCGTCCGCTCAGGTGGTCCAAGTACGCCATCACCTTCGACTCCTCCGACCAACTCATGTGCGCGGCCACAGCTAGCGCGCTCCCAATGCTCTGCTCGCCCATCATCAGCAATGTGCTCGTCACCAAGACGCTCATCGATGGCAGCGCTGGGCTCAATGTTCTCTCTGTCCAAATGTTAAATAGGCTCCAAATGCCATATCACTAGCTTCAGCCTACCAAGCCCTTCTCAGGAGTGACCGACTGCTCCATGCACCCGATCGGGCAGGTTCGCCTCCCTGTCACCTTCGGCAAACGCGATAACTACCGCACCGAACTCATCGACTTCGACGTCGCCGACATTCGCCTGCCGTACAATGCCATCCTCGGATACCCAGCTCTCGCCAAGTTCATGGTGGCAACGCACCACGATTACAATGTCCTCAAGATGCCAGGGAACTGCGGCATCATTGAGGGAGTCCTAGACTAGGGGGTCCTCGGGCGTCCGGGCTATGCAATATGGGGCAGACTGATGGGCCATGAAGATACAAGACAGAAGGCCCTCCCTCGTGTCCGGATGGGACTCTCCTTTGCGTGGATGGCAAGCATGGCATTCAGATTTTGCATCTTCCTTTCTCTGTAAACCGACTCTGTACAACCCTAGGTCCCTCTGGCGTCTATATAAACCGGAGGGTTTAGTCAATAGAGGCAATCACAATCATACATGCTAGATTCCTAGGGTTTAGCCATTACGATCTCAAGGTAGATCAACTCTTGTAACCCCTATACTCATCAAAGTCAATCAAGCAGGAAGTAGGGTATTACCTCCATTAAGAGGGCCCGAACCTGGGTAAAACATCGTGTCCCTTACCTCTTGTTACCTTCGATTCTTAGACGCACAGGTCGGGACCCCCTACCCGAGATCTGCCGGTTTTGACACCGACATTGGTGCTTTCATTGAGAGTTCCACCGTGTCGTTGCTAGAAGGTTCGATGGCTTCGTCAATCATCCACAACAATGCCGCCTTGAGGGAGAATTTTCTCCCCGGCCAAATCTTCGTACTCAGCGGATTTGCACTGTGTGCCAATTCGATTGGCCATCTAGAGTAGATCAATAGCTACGCCCTTGGTCATCAGATCAGTTTTGGAAACCTAAACTATGTCGTTGATATCCGAGGAAACTTGATCTTCCAAGGGTTTGCGGCCTCGACCACAGCTCCGGCCTTAGATCCGGAACACATCACCGAGTCTGAAGACGGGAGTTCAGAGCCCGCTGGACTCTCCGTAGCCGTAGAGCTTAACATCGGAGAGACGGAGGGGATCGTTTCACCGACATGCCCGGAGTCACGCCAGTCTCCCTTCATCAACATGAAGCCAGACTCACCCCCAAACACCAGCTCCGAACCCTCGAGGTCCATGTCATGCAAACTCGGCCAGGGAACTTCTGTCCCGCCCATCTCCATGGACTCTTGCTCCCTGTCCAAATCTCGCTTTTAAACGAAACCCTGGACTTAATGTGACTTCTCGCCATTACCTAAGCATCACTGCCGAACTACGCCTAGCCCATACTAGGGGCTGAGAGAGGAAAACTTTATGTCCCACCCACCACCCACTTCATAGCCACTGTCGAAGACTTGACCGACATGCTCGACTACGCCTTCGAAGACATCGACGGTATGGACGATGATGCCGAAGAGGAGCAAAGCCAGAACACGTCATTCACCGGACGCTGGACGGCCACTCCCACATATGATGTGTACATGGTGGACACACCCAAAGAGGATGACGGCGATGGTGGGAAGGGTCCCGTCTAGGACAAGCCTTTTGAGGCACCACCAAAGCGTCGATGTCGGCGATGCTGCTCGAAATCGCGTCACGAAAAAGACAGCAATACCGGCACCGGAGACAATAATACTCTGAAGAACACCGAAGAGCAAGAAGCCTCTATCGAGCCAACATCCGAACATGATGATTGGGAGGATGGCCAAGTTAACCCCGATGATCCCGTTAGGAATGAGGGCTCGAAGGATAGTAACTACCTACTGTCGGTGTACTAAAGTAGGGGCACTCCTTTGTACCCCTTACTTGTGCATGGGTAGTCAGAGCCACGGGCTGAAACCACACTTAGCAGGGCAAAAGGGAGGAGTCGAAGGCACAAGAACGATCAGCGCAACGCAAGAGACCGAAACCACAGAGAGCAAATGGACAAAGCAGGTTTCCCCGGCAAGACCCTTGCCAAGGCAGCCTCAGCAGCCCCAGCAAGGCCCTTGTCACTAGCGGAGTGAGCCACCCTTGAACCCACGGTCTCCAACATCGTCAACCACGTTGGGCCAGCGCTCGGGAGGCACCTCCATGGTGGCATGTAGATCTTTGTGAAGACAAAGAATATTCAAGATCAGATGAGGATTGGAAGGAAACGATCCTCAACATGACCCTTGCCGAGGAAACCCGCAAGACCCCCGGCAGGATCCTTGTCGGGGACGACAGCGCGCCACAGCAAGACCCTTGCCGGGCCAACCGGCAAGGCCCCTGCCAAGAGCGCCAGCGGGGCCACTGCCAGGCCCGCACTAACCAAGTCTCCACCGCCATTCACATGCAGCTACCAGCCCAACCAGCTGGGAAAGCACCTGTGTGGCAACATGCAGCTTCTAGGCCAACTCAGCACACGCCTGCATGGCAGCATGCAGATCTTCATGGAAGCTCCACCACCGCGCCACCTCAGCTGCTTGCCTACCTACATGGCGCCGCATGCATCGCTGGATAGGGAGCGTGTTGAAGCAAGGAGGAGCGGTGACGGACGGGACGGGCCTCGCTCCCTTCCCGATAAAGCAAGATGACACCTAAGCTACGCATTAAATGCGTCTTGTCCTGTAATACGAGCAATAAGCTCATAGCACTGTAGGCCTTTCCACCTCTTGTGTGCCACTGTGGCAGCCCCGACTATAAAAGGAGGCCCATGGCGTACTGGAGAGGGATTCGGCTCTTTTGAACCACGTAGTCATCGTAGCTAGTTCAAGAGCTCAAGAACACTCAATACATCCACCAAAGCGGGACTACGGTTTTACGCATCCTCGCGGCCTGAACCTGGGTAAACGATCCTTATGCTGGTTACTAATCCTGCTCTTCTCACAACCCTGCGCCCCGCAACCGCAGAAGGGATCCTCATGATCCCATAGGTGTCGTTTCCCACCGACATCTTTGGCGCGCCAGGTAGGGGGCACAATTATGAGAATCTGGTCTAGTAGTTGGCCTAGCAATTCTTCATTGCCAAGGCTCCCACGGAGAAGGCGGCCAAGAGAGCAGCGCTGCCTGCGAGCGCGAAGAATTCCAGGGCGGCGACAAAAAAGCTAAGTCATGCCAAACTTTAAACTTTCCTCCTTAATATAAGGTTATCATCCTCGGAGATTTTGCCTATGTATGGAAAACATGTACGCAGAGGGGCCCTCCCGCAATTGGCAATGCCCTTGTTCTATTTCGAGTCCCCTCAACAGCTCAAGCGGCCGCATCGAGAGCGGCAGGGTAGCCTTCCGCAATTAGCAACGCTCTCAACTCTGACTCAAGTCAAGCTCAACAGTTCGAGCGGCCGCGTTAAGGGCGGTAAGGTGGTTCGCCCGGTAGCAAGCGCACCCGGTAGGCCAATGGGGATGCGTCCTCAAGACGCCGTCCTGGGTTTACGCGCCAACAAGCCTACCCAGTTAACGTAGGGTGGACATACAAAGGAAAATCAAACAGGAAAATAACATGCATAATGTCAGAAGTACTATAGAGTTATATTACAGAAATTGCCGCCGCGGTTCTAACTAAAGATAGAAATTGTCTTGGTCATGAACCTACAGCGGCAATAAGAAACAGGGTGCCTAGTCCCGGCGCCGGCCCTCTAACCTCTTGATTCTGTCGATGCGGCTGATGATGGGCTTGATACGCTCCTTGAGCGCCGCGATGTCTACATCCTCCGGCAAGCTCTTCAGTGCAGCTTCAAAGTCGAGGTCAGGATGCCACTGCACTATCTTGGCAAGCACCTTGGTCATGGCGCCCCGGCAGAGCATCCGGGACTCCTCGGCCAGGGAGGCCGTCCAGTTGGAGTGAAGCCGCTCCGGAGCACCGACGAACCTCTCAAAGAACAGGGTCAGGTTGGCGTTGGGGCTCAGGCTCGTCTCTGGGGCGTACCTCATGTCCGACATCCCCATGGTGGCCAACTGCGTGGCGGACGAGTTTGCAACGATGGTGAGGCGTCTGAGCCAATGCTTCTCGCCCTCCACGTGGTCGTTAAGGTTGGCGACCTCGTTCCTCCGCAGCTGCTTCTCAGTCTCCAGGTCCTTGGTCAGGGTCCCCTCTCGGGCCTTGGCCTCTGTCGGTGTCAAAACCAGCGGATCTTGGGTAGGGGGTCCCGAACTGTGCGTCTAGGCGGATGGTAACAGGAGACAAGGGACACGATGTTTTACCCAGGTTTGGGCCCTCTTGATGGAGGTAAAACCCTACGTCCTGCTTGATTGATATTGATGATGTGGTTATTACAAGAGTAGATCTACCATGAGATCAAGGAGGCTAAACCCTAGAAGCTAGCCTATGGTATGATTGTTGTTATTGTTGTTGTTGTGTCCTACGGACTAAAACCATCCGGTTTATATAGACACAGGAGAGGGCTAGGGTTACGCAGAGTCGGTTACAATGGTAGGAGATCTACATATCCGTATCGCCAAGCTTGCCTTCCACGCCAAGGAAAGTCCCATCCGGACACGGGGCGAAGTCTTCAATCTTGTATCTTCATAGTCTTGGAGTCCAGCCGATGATGATAGTTCGGCTATCCGGACACCCCCTAGTCCAGGACTCCCTCAGTAGCCCCTGAACCAGGCTTCAATGATGACGAGTCTGGCGCGCATATTGACTTCGGCATTGCAAGGCGGGTTCCTCCTCCGAATAATTTATAGAAGATTGTGAACACCAGGATAGTGTCCGGCTCTGCAAAATAAATTCCACATTCCACCGTAGAGAGAATAATATTAACACAAGTTCAATCTGCTGACGTATTTCGTGGCGTGACGTCACACCACAACCAATATTCCGGGATTCCCATCAATATGGACGTGGGTAACCCAATCGCGCCATTGATTGCGGCGCTTGGGAGAAAATCGAGTTTTATCAGGCCGGTGGGGACGCATGGCTTCATCCGCCCATATATAAGGGGATAAGGATCCACCTTTTTACCTACGCCTTCTTCCTCCTTTGCTTATCCATCTCCGCGCACTCGAGCTCCAGCGTACAAGTTCGCACATCTCACCTCAACCTCCTCCAACTATGTCCGGAGCGGGAGGCAAGTGGATGGCCTCCTCCGTTACGGAGGGGCACATCAAGAAGCTGCGCAGCACCGGATATCTGTCCAGCGACATCGCGCACCGGCTCCCCAACGAGGGGCAGCCCATCCCCACCCCCAGGCCCCATGAGAGGGTGGTATTCCTTCCCCATTTCCTCCGTGGACTAGGCTTCCGACTTCACCCCTTTGTCCGGGGGCTCATGTTCTACTACGGCCTGAATTTCCATGACCTGGCCCCGAATTTCATCCTCAACATCTCGGTGTTTATCGTCGTGTGCGAGACTTTCCTCTGCATCCAGCCCCACTTCGGCTTGTGGCTCAAGACCTTCAATGTCAAGCCGAAGGTTGTGAAGGGCAGTCAAGCGGAGTGCGGAGGCGCCATGGTGGGCAAGATACCCAACATTACTTGGCTCGAGGGCACCTTCGTGGAAACCATCAAGGGGTGGCAATCGGGGTGGTTCTACATCACCGAGCCGCATGACCCTAAATGGGCAGCGGCCCCCGAATTTAGATCTGGCATCTCCACACGGCTCACCTCTTGGAAAGAGAGTGGCCTGACTTGGGGAGATTCGGAGGAGCTGACCGGACTCCAAGCCTGCATCCAAAAGCTGGTGAACAAGAAGCTCAAGCTTGTCAACGTAGTCCAGGTCATGCTCATCCGCCGGATTCTCCCGTGCCAACAACGGGCCTTTAAATTGTGGGAGTTCGATCCGGCTCAGCACCAAACCTTGAGCGGGCTTTTCGACACTAGGTACGAAGATGCCTGGAAGGTGTTGTTCAAGGGCGCCGAGGCTCCCGCATCCGCTACCGAATATCGCGGATTCAGCTCGCTACGCCAGGCTAGCGAGGTAAGCGATTCTACCCTTTATGGGACACTTGTTTTTCATAGTTTGACTCTATGCGGGATCTAAACTCCCTCTCCTTTGACAGTACTGGCTGAAGAAGGCCGAGTAGACTAACTGTCCGACCCCCTTGCTAGAAGACCCAGCGGACGCCCGTTTAACGGGGCTGCTGGTTCCGGCACCCCACGTGGTGCCGGAGAAGAAGGCCAAAAAGGAGGCCACGGGCACTTGAAAGAGTTCCCGTTTTCAGGTGTCCGGTGACTTCGAAGCGGACTCCTCCCCTGAGGACAAGGAGGAGAAGAAAAAGGCCTCTCCCCCAACGGGGGGAGGGAAGAAAAGGAGGGCCTCCCCAACGAGGGAGGCCGAAGGGTCCAAGAAGGGCAGAACTCTTCCCCTGGACTGCTCTGCCAACACCGGTGATGACAACGAGGATTGGCCTCCAAGGGCCAAGCCCTTGGCGAGATCGTAAGTATCCGGACTCCCGAATGACTTCATGATTTTTCTTTTTGCCACATGGTGTCTTTCTAACGCCGCATACAACCCTGCAGTCCGCCCAAGGACGATCTTCCCGCTTCGTTGAGCGGGTCCTTGGGGTCGTTGGATGTGAACAGTACTTCACTTCCAACCACCTCGCCCCCCCCATGATGCTGACGACGCCGAGGTGGGATCCTAGAGAGGGACCCACCCGGAGGAGGAGGACCCGGAGGTGCCACAGGGCGACCTCCCGGACTTCGTGTCGGACTCCGCACCGGAACCTGCAGTGGTTCCGGAGTCCGGTGGGCGGCCCCTTCACAAGAAGGGCAAGACCGTGGCGCCGGCGGCCTCCGTCCAACCGGAGGCGCCGGATAACTTGCTGGAGGCGCTCAATGGCGCTTCCATCGAGGAGGAACACCGCACTGTCATCAGTGTGGTGATTCAGAAGGTTCAGCTCGCCAAAAGTGGACTGACCGAAGCCTGCAGCAGCCTTCTATCAGGCTTTGAGGTAAGAATATTAATATATGTAAAATAGTACCACATAGACAGTAGCCCCTGATGTTCGGTTCGGTGTTCGGAAAGAAAAGCCGGACTGAGGATCTGAAAAGATATACGCAGGAGTCTTAATAAATATGTCAATATGGGAGTGCAGGCTGCGCTGCTGACCTCTGCCGCACTGACTGCGGAGGTCAATGCTTTGAAGCAAAGCCTCGAGCGGTCTGAGAACGAGCTCGGCTGTGCCAAGAAGCAGCTCGAGGACAAGGAAGGTGAGTAACACCTTATTAAAGTTGTACCTTACAGAAAAGGATTTGGTTGCAAGAGAAATGACAAGGATAACGTGGGTACTTCAGGGGCCACGAACGAGGTGGAGACCCTGAAGGAGGCGGTGTCCGCGGCCGAACTAATGCGGCCGTGGAGCGCGCCGGGCGAGAGAAGCAGGAGGCACGGGTGGCGGAGGTACAGCAAGAGCTCCAGGCTCTCATGGAAAAGCATGAGAGTTTGGAGCGTGACTCGAAGACTCGAGAGTCCGAGCTTGCATCGGCTCTTGAGAGCGCCAAAGATGCTAAGGCCGAAGCCCACAAAGCCCTTCAGGAAATCGAGGCGTTGAAGAAAATAGCAGCGGGTAAGGCATTTTTCATGCAAAGCAAGCATGTGAATGTGAATTACCTGTTACTTACCCGAATTCCTAGCTCTCCAGGAGCGTTCGCAGATCTGCCCCACAGCGTGTCCGATGCTGCCGCTTTCTACAAGGCTGAGGAGAGGAGCTCGATGGAGAAGGTCTTCTGGTCTCAGTATGCTGAGGCCGGACATCTAGTGCCCCTTAGCGACCAGCTGAAGCAGCTGGTCGAGCTCCACAAGGTGGCCGAACAGGCCATGAAGGGCCTCATAGTTTGGCTGTGGCCCGATGAGGCCATGCCTGGGAGCTACTTTGGCCTGGTGCGGCGGCTAGTGGATGCTTGTCCATGGGTTGAGGTCATCAAGCGGTCCGCCTGTATTGAAGGTGCCCGTCAGGCCCTTGCCCGTGCTAAGGTGCACTGGGGCAAGATGGATGCTGAGAAGCTTGTGACGGATGCGCCACCGCCGGGCAAGGAGTATCGCACGCCCGAGATGTATTACAAGAGTGTCCTGAAGGGTGCCCGCACTATTGCGGGTGAGTGCTGCAATAATGTAATATTTGAGTAGACTCGCATTTTGTTATCCTGTGCGCAGAAAACTTTGTTCATATGCGCTAAGCAACGCTTGTTGATTTAAAATATTACCTTTTGTGCGGCTGATTATCAAATCTGAGAGATGGCAAGTCGTCGGCTTCAGCCCCCATGCCACGAGTGCTGGGGTGTTCGGGATAAATTTGACCACTCTTGTTCCCATATTTGGGTCCATCTAGGGAGGCGCTCAACACAACGAACTAGGCAACCGGACTTATAATGCTTGAACACTCTCACTTAGCCATAGAATTCTATAATTTTAAATTTCGGCGAAGCCCCTAGTGTTCGAAGGCCGAATTCAGGGCGCTATCCATGCCTGGGCCGGACAAAGCCGGTTCCTCGCTCTAAGCGGCATAAGTCTTTAGGGACTCGAAAAAACCTCTCGAACAGCGACCGGCTCTCGCCTCATCATGACGGTCAGTTTTAGCTTTCTCCACTGAGGCGCTTGCCCAGCTCAACCGGGGTGCAATCGCAGTGGTTCTCCCAGTGCTACCTTAGCCGATAGAACGGAACGTAAGGTACCAAAACATGGGAGCCGGGCAAACCCAACTATTGACCCAAGACATGATTTGGAGCCGATGCATATAATGCTATAAGTTCGGGGTGCCGCACTTGTGAAAGTGTTCGAACTTATCACACCATAATGTGGGGAACTTAAGCCCCTGGTGTATTTAGCCGTACCAAAGTGTACGGATGCGACATGTCATAAATGAACATATGTATAAAAAAGGAATGCGATTAGAAGCAAAAAGGTGCTGCATTGTTTATTCAAGAAATACTGCCATGAATGCAGAACGATACAAATAGTGCGATAAGCAAGGGATGGGACTATTAAACATGTCCCCCTCCAGGGGTAGGCTGCGGAATGGTGTATAAAATAGATTTAGTGCTCGTAATTGAGACCACCTGGATATTCGTCGTAGCCTTTCACCTTCCCTGGCTGTTGCATCGTGAGTTCGGCCGGTCTAATGCTGGACAGGGCCTCTGGTTAACGGAGTCCTGTGGGTAAGAAAAAAAAGGAATGACACACTTGGGAGCCCCTGATATGGTTGAGCCGCATTCTGGGCCTGTCGTGGTTGTGCCCCTTCCCTTATGCCCATGGTATCTCCAGAGCGTAATGATGTACGCGAAGGACCAGTCTTGCAATCTTGCGAGGGATGGGGTTGGGGCCGCATTGCTACGCGTGCTCGGAATGTGCCAGGTGGTCTTGTTGTAGGTTACTCCGGGCGCGTTTAGCCGTGTCCGGTCACTTAACGGCCGGACTCGAGAATTGCCTTAAGAGGCTGCATTGTACTTCTGCGCGAGAGCCGCTGTATGTTCCTCCGTTCGGAGGGAGCGTTCGGTGTTTCCGTTGACCATGATGACTCCTCGAGGGCCTGTCATCTTGAGCTTGAGGTATGCGTAGTGCGGCACCGCATTGAACTTTGCAAATGCGGTCCGTCCGAGCAGAGTATGATAGTCGCTGCGGAACGGAACTATGTCGAAGATTAACTCCTCGCTTCGGAAGTTATCCGGGGATCCTAAGACCACTTCCAGTGTGACTGAGCCCGTACAATTGGCCTCTACACCTGGTATGACGCCTTTGAAGGTCGTCTTTGTGTGTTTAATCCTTGAGGGGTCTATGCCCATCTTGCACACTGTGTCCTGATAAAGCAGGTTCAGGCTGCTGCCGCTGTCCATCAGGACTCTGGTGAGGTGAAATCCATCGACGATTGGGTCTAAAACCAATGCGGCGAATCCGCCGTGGCGGATGCTGGTGGGGTGGTCCCTTCGATCAAAAGTGATCGGGCAGGAGGACCATGGGTTGAACTTCGGGGCGACTGGCTCCATCGCGTATACGTCCCTGAGTGCATGCTTTCGCTCCCTCTTGGGTATGTGGGTTGCGTATATCATATTCACCATCCGCACTTGTGGGGGGAAACCCTTCTGTCCTCTATTGTTCGGCGGTCGAGTCTCTTCTTCGTCATTGCTATGCAGCCCCTTGCCATTGTTTTCGGCAATTAGCTTGCCTGCCTGCTTGAATACCCAACAGTCCCTGTTGGTGTGGTTGGCTGGCTTTTCGGGGGTGCCATGTATCTGGCACGAGCGATCGAGTATTCGGTCCAAATTGGACAGACCCGTAGTAGTTCTTTTGAATGGCTTTTTCCGCTGACCGGGTTTGGAGCCTCTGAATCCGGCATTGACTGTCGTATCCTCATTATTGTCGCCGTTAATGCGGCGTTTGTTCTTGTTGCGACGCAACCTGCCATTGCGGTCCTTTGTATCTGGACTACCAGAATTTTTGCTGAGGTTGTTGCTGCGGGCTAGCCAGCTGTCCTCTCCCGCGCAAAAGCGGGTCATGAGTGATGTGAGGGCTGCCATGGATTTCGGCTTTTACTGTCCCAGGTGTCGGGCAAGCCACTCGTCGCGGATGTTATGTTTGAAGGCCGCGAGGGCCTCCGCATCCGGACAATCGATGATTTGATTTTTCTTAGTTAAGAACCGTGTCCAGAATTGTCTGGCCGATTCGTCTGGCTGCTGAATTATGTGGCTTAGGTCGTCAGCGTCTGGTGGTCGCACATACGTGCCCTGGAAGTTATCCAGGAATGCGGCTTCCAGGTCCTCCCAACACCCAATTGATTCTGCTGGCAAGCTGTTAAGCCAATGCCGAGATGGTCCTTTAAGCTTGAGTGGGAGGTATTTGATGGCGTGAAGATCGTCACCGCGGGCCATGTGGATATGAAGGAGATAGTCTTCGATCCAAACCGCAGGGTCTGTTGTGCCATGATAGGATTCAATATTCACGGGTTTAAACCCTTCGGGGATTTGATGATCCATTACTTCATCTGTGAAGCATAGTGGGTGTGCGGCCCCTCTGTATTGGGCTATATCGCGACGGAGCTCCAACGAGCTTTGTCTATTGTGTTCGGCCCGGCCGGACTTACTGTGTCCGGCGCGACGGTTATCGTCACGTATCATGGGGCGCCCACGCGATCCGTAGATCAATCTTGATTGTCTTGCCTTATCCTCCAATATATCTCGCAAGTCCGGGGCGTTCCCCTGTGGCCTTGTGCTTTTCGAGCGATGCCGGGGTACGGTTCTAGTGGAGGGCTTAGAGGCCTCTCTGTCGCGGCCACGAGGTGGCCGGTCAGCTGTATTGTGCTCTGGTGATGCAGGTTTATATGCCTCCTCCTCTAATCGGGGGAGCAACTTGCGTTTGGGGTAGCTTTTGGAGGGGCGTTCGAGCTCATGCTCTTCGGCCTCAAGGACTTCAGTCCATCTGTCGGCTAGCAGATCCTGATCAGCTCTAAGCTGTTGCTGCTTTCTCTTGAGGCTGTTTGCCGTGGCCATAAGCCTACGTTTAAAACGCTCTTGTTCGACGGGATCCTCAGGCACGACAAATTCGTCGTCGTCGAGGCTTGCCTCGTCTCCGGAGGGAGGCATGTAATTATCATCCTCGACCTCTTCGTCTGCCGCTCTCTCATGAGGGCTGGCATCTCCGTCCTCCTGCGCTGAATCTTGCTGGAGGGGGTTGTCTTCGGCACCGTCTGGGGTATTATTATCTCCGGTGCCGGAATCGCCATTCTTGCTGTGGCGGGATTTAGAGCGGCGCCGCTGACGCTGGCGCATGGGCTGTTTCTTGGAGGGGTCTTCCTCCGTTGTTCCTTCACCATTCCCATCCTTTGGGATATCCACCATGTATATGTCGTATGACGAGGTAGCTTTCCAGTGCCTAGTAGGTGCTGGTTCTTGGTCGTCTCCGCCATCGTCGTCCATACCGTTGATGTCTTCGGAGTCGAAGTCTAGCATGTCGGTTAGATCGTCGACAGCGGCTACTAAGTGGGTGGTGGGTGGGTCTTGAATTTCTTCGTCGTCTGCATCCCAATCGTCCTGACCGTAGTCCGGCCAGGGCTCTCCTGATAACGAGAGATACTTTAGCGAACTCAGGATGTCGCCGAACGGTGAGTGTTGAAAGATGTTCGCAGCGCTGAACTCCATAATCGGCGCCCAATCGGATTCAATTGGAGGGGGCGCAGGAGGTTCGGAGTCTGCCAAGGAGTCCGGCACCTTGGAGTCACGAGCTTCAGAAGGGACAAAGTTAGTATTCGGCTCTATCGCCGTAGAGGTTGCAGCCCCCGAGGCGGTGTCTAACCACCCGTCCTCGATCTGCACAGCCGACTCCGAATCAAGGGTCGGAGCAGACTCGTGTGCGGCCTCCAGGGCACTGTCCGGCAGCAGAGCTAAATCATGCCCATCGTGACAGTGCGGCGCACTCGGCTGTGGCTCGAATCCATTGAAGATCAAGTCTCCGCGGATGTCAGCCGTGAAGTTAAGACTTCCAAATCTGACCTGGCGGCCAAGGGCGTAGCTTTTGATCTGCTCCAGATGGCCAAACGAATTGGCCCGCAGTGCAAAGCCACCGAATACGAAGACCTGTCCGGGGAGGAAAGTCTCACCCTGTACCGCATCGTTGTTGATGATCGAAGGAGCCATCGAGACTATCGGTGATGACACAGAGGAACTCTCAATGAAAGCACCAATGTCGGTGTCAAAACCGGCGGATCTCGGGTAGGGGGTCCCGAACTGTGCGTCTAGGCGGATGGTAACAGGAGACAAGGGACACGATGTTTTACCCAGGTTCGGGCCCTCTTGATGGAGGTAAAACCCTACGTCCTGCTTGATTGATATTGATGATGTGGGTATTACAAGAGTAGATCTACCACGAGATCAAGGAGGCTAAACCCTAGAAGCTAGCCTATGGTATGATTGTTGTTATTGTTGTTGTTGTGTCCTACGGACTAAAACCATCCGGTTTATATAGACACCGGAGAGGGCTAGGGTTACACAGAGTCGGTTACAATGGTAGGAGATCTACATATCCGTATCGCCAAGCTTGCCTTCCACGCCAAGGAAAGTCCCATCCTGACACGGGACGAAGTCTTCAATCTTGTACCTTCATAGTCTTGGAGTCCGGCCGATGATGATAGTTCGGCTATCCGGACACCCCCTAGTCCAGGACTCCCTCAGCCTCCGACACATCTTCTCGAGATCCTCCAGCTGCAGCTTGAGGTCTCTGATGGAGTTGTTGGCCTCGGAGTGCTCTCCGGCCTTGCTGACGGTCACGCCGTGTGCCTCCGCCAGGGCGCTGTTGAGCGTGTCCTTCTCCTTGGACAGCTTCAGAGTTTACTCCTTCAGCTCATCCCTCTCCGCCTCCAGCTCCTTCACCTTGCCGGCGTGAACCAGAGCCTGGGCATCGAGTGCCTCCCTGTGCCTCTACTCCAGCTCTCGGGTCCGCTGTGCAGCGAGCTTGTCCACCTCTTCATCCTTGCCGTGGAGCGTGGTGGCGAGCTTCTACTCGCGCGCGGCAAGGTCCTCCTCCTGGGAGTTTAGTGCGGCATCGTGCTGGGTCCGGGCGGCTTCGGCGGCGGCGGCCAAGTTCTTCACCGTCTCTTGGGCCTTCTCGACGTCGGCCAGCTTCATGGTGAGCTCCACGTCATGCTTGGCCAGCTCGCCATGGGCGGCCTTCAGCTCGTCTTGAGCCTGGCGGACCTAGTCCTGCACCTCGGTGACGCGCTCCTGGAGGTCTGCCTCCGCCTTCTCCACCACCGCCGTCCTGGACTTGGCCTTGTCCAAACGGGCACGGTGGAGCGCCTCGAGCTTCCGGAAGCTGGCGCCCATGGCCTAAAGCAGCCGCTCCTCCTGGGAGCCGTCACCTCCAACGCTCGGCTCGTCGACGACCTTGAGCCCGACCGTGGCAAGCACTTCGTCGTCAAACACCTCTCCCTCGACGGGTGTCCTGGTTCTCGACGCGCCTGGAAGGTGGACGAACAAGTCGTCACCCACCCTCAGGTACCTGCCGGAGCCGGAGGCGGTAGAGGAGGAGGCTGGTCATCAACCACCTCCCCGGAAGAAACCTTGCCGGCCTCCCCGGCAGGTCCCTTGCCGGGCTCCCTGGCAGGCCCCTTGGCGGCGTCCTCAGCAGCGCCCCTGGCGCTCTCCTCGGCAGCGATCTTCTTGGCCTGCACCGCGGCATCTTTGGCGACATCCTTGATGACTGTATCGACGTCCTCTGGGTCCACCAAGGGGAAGTCTGAATGCCAAGAAGGGGATAGGGTAGGGCCAAGATCAAAGCCCAGTAAAAAGAAGAAAGAAAGAACACAACCAAAAACGGAAAGCAAGTGGCTTACCCGTGCCAAGCCGAGAAGCAGAAGTCCCCTCTCCGCTAAGGTTCGGCGTCGAGGCAAAGCCACCGGCGCCCGCGTTCTCTTCCTCCTCCTCCGTGTGCATGGGCTCGGTGCTTGGTGCCCTTCCCGGAGACGCCCCTCAGGGTGGCGTGGTCGATGGGGGCGGCGCGTTGGGAGAAGCCCTCTGTGGCTCCCCTTGCTGCTGCTTCCCTCCTACATCCACAACATGGACAGTAGCAAAGTATCATACCCCTAGCGCACATCGACGAAGGACGGGTGATGGACTCACGCTGGGGGCTGGGCCGGGGGCTGCTGTCCGGGCTGCTCAACACCACCAGCGGCGTGCTGGAGGTGCTTGTCGGGGACTGGCCACTCGTTAAAATCCTGGCCCTCTTCGCCCTTTGGGCCAGCGTCTCCACGTCCCTGCAGGATGAAGATGATTTAGAATAGGCGGCACCATTTGAGGAAATGGAGAAAACAAAAAAGAAAATAAGGGGGAAAAGCAGAGCTTACTCTTCCTCCTCCTCCTCCTCCTCTGCTGCCTTCCTCTTCCTTTTCGGGCTGAGGGGCCCAAAGTCAAAAGCAATCCCCGCGCCAACGTCTGCCGGCGAGGGGCGAGGCGGTGGCGTCTGGGCACGCTTGGACGATGAAGAAGCGGATGCCTTCTTCTTTGCTGCGACGGCCTTCACCGCCTTCTTCGTCGCTGCAGCCCTCGGACGGACCGGCTCGCCGGAGGTGGCCCGCCGCAGGACTCGCTCTCTTCCAGTGACTGGAAAGTCGGCGGTCGCAGTCTCCTCCCCCTCGTCCTCCTCATCCGACGAGTCGTCGGCCACGTTCTCAACAAGGGGAACCCCGGGGCTGGCGCTACTGGCCTCCCCAGTGGCCGCCGCCCACCAGGCAAGCTCTTCTTTTTCCGCTTCCGCCACGGCCTTGTCCTCCCTGCTACCGGCCTCCTCAGCGAGCTTCGCCTCCGCCACCCTGGCGGCGATGTAGTCCAGCTCCGCCTGGGAGGTGTCCTGGATGAGCCGCGACTCGGTGGTGACGTACCCCTCGTGCAAGGTGTCAAAGAATTCCTGCACTTGGAGCTCGTCCGACTCAACCCAGCTCGGGTCAAGGCTGTGCGCAATGAAGTACGACATCATGGCGATAATGTCAGACCGGCGAGAATTGTTGCACAGCGGGACCACTCCCACCGACAACTTGAAAACGGGCTCTTTGACAACCTTGCCGGCCTTCTCGGCAGCCCTCGCAGCCTTGCCGGGCTGCTCAACCTCGCCGTCGTGATTGACCTCAAGCTGGAAGATCCATTGGCAGAGATGGGCGTGCCTCAGCACCATTAGGTTGTGGTCGAGGCCGAGGTGGAGCCTCATGATGTCAGCAGCATTCGTGAAAAGCCAGGCTGGCCTCCCCTTGTTGTGCAGAGGAGCGATTCGGTGGCGGATGAAGTCCGCCCCGATCATTTCAAGGGTGAGCCCGGCCTCAGTGAGCCGGAGGATCCTGGTGGTGGCAATCATGAGCTTCTTGTCATCGGTGTCGACGTCGCCCAGTCTTTTCCATGGACCGGCGGCTCCCGGCGAACCTCGCAGAATGCTGGCGGGTTCTCCTCCTCAATCCAGCACCACCGGCCCCGCCACTCTTCCCACCTCTCCTTCGTGGCGCCCTCCGGGTACGCCCCCTTGGCCCTCAGAATCCAGGCGACGCAACCGGAGATGGCGCCTCCCTTTTGGATCCGAGGGGAGAAGTAGTGGCGGAAGAGCGCCATGTTGGGGTGCACCCCAGCAAAGCCCTCACAGAGATGTGCGAAGAGAGCCATGCACGCCAAGGCATTCGGAGTGAAATCCAGAAGGCGGAAGTCGTAGGTGTGCATGACGTCTTTGAAGAAATCGGAGAAGGGGGGACAGAGCCTGCAGGAGAAGTAGTCGACAAAGAAGGGGTACCGATTTGGGGCGGCCTCGGCGCTCGCGGGGATGACGCACGTGGCTGGGTGCCCCATCGTTTCTCCCCCCATCTTCACCCCCCATAGAGGTTTGAAGAACTCCCGGAGCTCGGACACGTCGACCATCGAGGGGAAGTAGGCAAACTGCACCCGTCGCGCCACCAGCTCGCTCTCCGGTTGCTCCGTTGCCCCAGCATCCTTGGTCACTCCCTTGCCTTTGGTGGATTTGGGCGCCATGGCGGCTGCGAGAAGCAAGAGGGCAGAGGATGACGGAAGCGCAATGACGGTGGACGAAGATGGGGGGCTCGAGAAAGAGGAAGAAAGGGGGCGGCGGTTCCAAGATTGGAGAAGACGCAGGGAGGGGGTAAAGTGAGCAGCGTGCCCGTGGTTATTCCCTTTTACGGGGAAGGCGCGGGCCGCCTCCTTTCCCATTAACTGTGATACGACGCATGCGTGCGGGAACCGCCCCACGCATGCCCCCCTCCCACGTCATGCATGCTCCTCCACAACGCGCGTTCGACACGGGTCGTGGGGAAGCACAGCGGATGAAGCAGTTACCACGGTAAAAACCGCCCCGCGTGCCCGCGCACCGTTTTGGGCATGGCCCAACAACGCGTTGCGCCTATCTGTGGCCCAGGCCCAGGGGCTCCTGTCAGTGTACTAAAGTAGGGGCACTCCTTCGTACCCCTTACTTGTGCGCGGGCAGTCAGAGCCACGGGCCGAAACCACACTTAGCAGGGCAAAAGGGAGGAGTCGAAGGCACAAGAACGATCAGCGCAACGCCAGAGACCGAAACCACAGAGAGCAGATGGACGAAGCAGGTTTCCCCGGCAAGACCCTTGCCGGGGCAGCCTCAGCAGCCCCAGCAAGGCCCTTGCTGGGGCGGCTCGCCCACACCAGCGGAGTGAGCCACCCTCGAACCCACGGTCTCCAACACCACCAACCACGTTGGGCCAGGCCTCGGGAGGCACCTCCATGGTGGCATGCAGATCTTTGTGAAGACAAAGAATATTCAAGATCAGATGAGAATTGGAAGGCAACGATCCTCGACAAGACCCTTGCCGAGGAAACCCGCAAGACCCCCGGCAGGATCCTTGTCGGGGACGACAGCGCGCCACGGCAAGACCCTTGCCGGGCCACCCGGCAAGGCCCCTACCAAGAGCGTCAGCGGGGCCACTGCCAGGCCCGCACCAACCAAGTCTCCACCGCCGTTCGCATGCAGCTGCCAGCCCAACCAGCTGGGCAGGCACTTGCGTGGCAACATGCAACTTCCAGGCCAACTCAGCACACGCCTGCGTGGCAGCATGCAGATCTTTGTGGAAGCTCCACCACCGCGCCACCTCAGCTGCTTGCCTGCCTACATGGCGCCGCATGCATCGCTAGCCAGGGCGCGTGTCGAAGTATGGAGGAGCGGCGACGGACGGGTCGGGCCTCGCTCCCGTCCCCGATAAAGTAAGAGGACACCTAAGCTATGCATTAAATGCATCTTGTCCTGTAATACGAGTGATAAGCTCATAGCACTGTAGGCCTTTCCACCTCTTGTGTGCCACTGTGGCAGCCCCTATCAACTATAAAAGGAGGCCCATGGCGTACTGGAGAGGGATTCAGCTCTTTTGAACCACGCAGTCACCATAGCTAGTTCAAGAGCTCAAGAACACTCAATACATCCACCAAAGCAGGACTGGGGCTTTACGCATCCACGCGGTCTGAACCTAGGTAAACGATCCTTGTGCTGGTTACTAATCCTGCTCTTCTCACAACCCTGCGCCCCGCAACCACAGAAGGGATCCTCGTGATCCCATAGGTATCGTTTCCCACCGACACCTACCGATCTCTCAAGAGGATGAGAGCCTCGGTGACGAAGACTTCATCATACCAGAGGAACCCCTCAAACAAGAGTGCTTTAAGCGCCAGCTAATAGCCACGGCAAGAAGCCTAAAAAAGAAGCGGCAGCAACTTCAAGTTGATTAGGATTTACTCAATGACAGATGGACTAATGTCCTGGCAGCTGAGGAATACGGCCTTGAGCGCCCAACTAAGAGTTACCCAAAGCGCAGGCTGCTATCCCAATTTGATGACGTGGTCCCGGAACCTATACCGACAACGCGTAACACCACGGACGAACCTGGCCGACCACCTCGTGGCCGGGACAGGGCGGCAACTCAAGCCGAACACCAGACCGCACCACCTCACCCTTGAGGCAGGGAGACAGCGGCTGCAGGATACACGTACGACTTGCGACCGGACCTGGACAATACAGCTGGTCATACCATATCAATCTATGGATCAAGGGGGCATGCACCAGCATGAGAAGACGGCCATCAAGCCTGGCATGACAAGCACAACCTCACCCAATCCAAAAACCGCATACAGACTTCATCCGAACTGCATCGTGACATCGCCCAATACAGAGGCGCCACACACCCCCTATGCTTCGCCGATGAGGTGATGGAGCACCAGTTCCCAGAAGGGTTTGAACCCGTGAACATTGAATCATATGATGGCACAACAAATCCAGTATGGATTGAAGATTTTCTTCTCCACATCCACATGGCTCGCGGTGATGACTTACATGCCATCAAGTACCACCCTCTAAAACTTAAGGGACCAGCACGGCACTGGCTGAACAGCCTCCCAGAAAACTCCTATTGGTAGCTGGGAAGACTTGGAGGACGCCTTTAGAGACAACTTCCAAGGTACCTATGTTCGGCCCCCAGACGCCAATGACCTTAGTCACATAATCCAGCAACCCGGTGAATTAGCCCGGAAGCTCCGGACCAGGTTCTTAATAAAAAAGAACCAGATTGTGGATTGCCCGGACGCCGAAGCCCTCGCGGCCTTCAAACACAGCGTGCAAGATGAGTGGCTCGCCCGACACCTTGGCCAAGAGAAGCCGAAGTCCATGGCAGCCCTCACCGCACTTATGACCCGCTTTTGCGCGGGACAAGATAGCTAGCTAGCTCATAGAAGCAATAGTACCAGCGATCCAGGCACCTCTGAAGCCAGGGACGGCATTGGCAAGCCATGACGCAACAAGCACAAGCGTCAAAACGATAACGAAGACACAATGGTCAACGCCGAATTCAGTGGCCCCAAATCCGGTCAATGGAAGAAGCCAATCAAAGAAGGCAAAGATGGTCCATCCAGTTTGGAAAGAATACTTGATCGAACTTACCAGATTCATGGCACCCCCGATAAACCTACCAATCACACCAACAGAAACTGTTGGGTCTTTAAACAGACCGGCAAGCTCAACGCCGAACATAAGGGGAAAAGGCCGCCCTGCGAGGACGACGAAGAAGAGCCTCGCCCACCGAACACAGGGGGCAGAAGAAATTTCCCCTCGAGGTCAAAATGGTGAATATGATCTACGTCACTCACATCCCCAAGCGGGAGCACAAGCGCGCATTAAGGGACATCTACGTCGTAGAGCCGGTCGCCCCAAAATTCAACCCATGGTCAGCGTGTCCGATCACCTTCGATCTAAAGGATCACCCGATCAATATCTGTCACAGAGGATCGGCAGCTTTGGTCCTTGATCCAATTATTGACGGATTCCACCTCACTCGAGTCCTCATGGAGGGTAGCAGTATTCTTAACCTGTTGTACCAGGACACTGTCCGCAAAATGGGCATTGATCCGTCATGAATCAAGCCCACTAAAACTACCTTTAAAGGAGTAATACCTGGTGTAGAGGCCCGTTTCTTGGGCTCAATAACATTGGAAGTCATCTTCGGCTTGCCAGACAACTTCCACAGCGAAGACTTGATCTTTGATATCGTCCCCTTCTGCAGTGGCTATCATGCACTGCTCGGACGGACCGCTTTCGCTTGATTCAACGCGGTCCCGCACTATGCTTATTTAAAGCTCAAGATGCCTGGTCCACATGGCGTCATAATAGTCAATGGAAACACGGAACGCTCCCTCCGTACGGAGGAGCACACTGTGGCTCTCGCGACCGAAGTATAGAGCGGCCCCCTCAAGCCGCACACCTTATCGGCCATCAAGCCACCGAACTTTGTTAAAAGAGTCCGTCAGTACCCCAAGCTGACGGCTCGGTACTTCCAAAGCTAGACTAGCAATTTCGCCTCCGTCGATCGCCGCACACACCCGCGGAATCCGTACCGCCCATGCATCATTACGCACTCAAAATACCTTGGGAATCAATGGAGGCACAATACGAACAGGTCTCGGTTTGACCCTGTATGACCTTACACCTTTCTTCGATTGCTTTTTCTCTCGTACTACAGGTGCATTCGAACCTATATATCCTACGGACTTACAAGGACTCTATTCGAGCCCGGTTTTGTGCGGATAACCGAAGACCATTCCTTTTAAGGAACCCCTCTCTATAAGGTGAAAGCGGCGCAGACGTGGGGCAGGATATCCAAAGGACTCTTCAGACCAAACCTTATCCAAAAGACATGTGTTGAGCTTTTCTCCTTATTATTAGACCCTCGGCATGTAAAATGGCTTTGGTGCTTATGGTACCCTCACGTTTTGACGTATCAATCAGATCCTACTGGGGACAATTTTCCGGTATCAACTTTATTCATAAAACCGTACTCCATCTCCCTAGATTGTCTCACTCACATACCTCGACAGCCATTGCCACGGGCTCTATACAGCCACATATGTTTCGCCAAACAAAAGCTCGAACAACTTTGTAGCACACTTCAGCGTCCCGAACTTGGCATTATATGCATCGGCTCCTAATCATGTCTTTGGTCAATAGTTGGGTTGCCCCTCCTGTGTTTGCTACCTCACATTCCGTTTGTTCGGCTAGGGTAGTAAAGGGAGAACTACTGCGATTGTGTTTCTGGTTCGTCCAGTCAAGCACCTCAGTAGAGAAAGCCGAAAACTGACTGTCATGATGCGGCGAGAGCTGGTCAGCCACTCGGCGACTTATTAAATCTTTAACGATTTTTCCATATTAAACGAAGGACTATTTTTCCGGTCATGTACGTAACGCATCTACATTCAGATAGCCGCATATGTACCAGGGGCTATTTTATAGCCCCATCGTAAAACTCCTATGGCTAAGTGAGAGTGGTAAAGCCATATAGTCTGATTGCCTGGCTTGCCGCACTGACACCTCCATTACAGACCAAGACGTTGGGACAAGAGTGCTCATGTGACATTCCGAACACCCCCGTAGCATCTACGTGGGGGCTGAAGTCGATGACCAGAAAACTCTCGGCAATACAAAAACAGCCGCACAGGAGGAAAGAACTTTCAGACAATGGCACAAATATATCACAAAGCCTTAATATATATAATAAACACGTCCGGGTCGTTCAGATACATTCATTCGAATATAATGTCCTTTGAGCATTGACCCTCTATCAAGTGAGCACCCTCTAGGACGTCGTCTAAATAGCGCTCCGACGTGCGGTGGTCCTTGCCTTCGGGAGGACCCTCAACCGCGATAACGGTGGCCTTCATCTTCGCCCAGTGCATCTTGACGTGGGCGAAGGCCATCCGTGCACATTCTATGCACACTAACCGCTTGATTGCATCAAATCGGGGCACGACATCGATGAGTCGCCGCACTAGGCCAAAATAGCTTCTCAGAGCGGGTTCGGCTGGCCACAGCCGGACTAGGACCTCCTTCATGGCCGCTCCAGACATCTTATGCAGCTCGACCCACTGCGCCATTTGGTCGTTCAGCAGTGTTGAGCGCTCCTGCTTCACGAATTGCGATCAGAACAGCTTCTCCGTCGCATGCCCCTCCTGGGCTCGGTAGAATTGCGTAGCGTCGGCGACGCTCTTTGGAAGATCTGCAAAGGCGTCTGGAGAACTCCATAGTAGATTAAGCAAGGCATACCTCTGATCACCAAACTTAGACTGTAAAAGAAAGGGATCACCAGCCGCTATTTGTCCGGCCTGTCGAATCTCCTTGCGAGCCCCTCGGGATTTGGACCTCGCCTCTTGGGCTTCCTGAAGGGCCTTGGCGAGTTTGACCGCCTTAGATTTATTATCCTCCTCGAGGAGCTCGCACTTGCGAGTGGCGTCCTTGAGCTCTTGCTCAACTTTGGATACCCGCTCCTCGAACTGGCACTGGGTGGCCTGTTCGGCCTTCAAATCAGCAGTAGTTTTCTCAGCGGCCGCATCGCTCACCCTTGCTTGCTCCTTCGCACGGGCAAGGTCACTTCTGAGGGTCTCGACCTTAGCAGCGCCATCTACAATTATGCATATAGTAGCGCATAAGCTTCAACTTAGCATTTGCAAACTAATTCAATTATATATGGAGTACTTGAAACATACCCTGCACCTCGTCGAGCCGCTTATTAATATGGATATTGTCCTCGTCGACCAGCTGTAGTTTCTGCTTCAGTTCGGAAACTTCGGCGGCCTGAGCGGTCGCTGCTAACAGTGAAGCCTGTTTTTTATCAAAAAGATAAGTATGTTATTTTCTGAGGATATCTATAGATCCTCTGTTCGCCCTCCTTCATGGGCCAAACAAAGTCTCAGGGGCTACTATCTAAATACAGGCAGATTTTTCATATGGAAAGCGGCTAAAGACATTACATCACATATCTCAACGCCTGTTAGTAGGCTCATGAAGGCTTCATTAAACCCGTTCTTAGCGGACTGGACCTTCTCAAGACGGACACACTTTGCGGAGCATCCATCAGCATGCTCGGCGCCTCTGCATTAGTAGAGGTCACCGCCGGAATAGCCATCTCCCCCTCCCGTGGATGGGGCTGCTGATTCAATTCTAGAACCGTTTGTGTCTCCGGAACAGTATCCGGCCGGGGGTCAGATGATCCAGGACCCCCGTCACCGGTCTCCATGAGGGTTGCACCCCTCTTGTTCTCGGCAGCCAAGGCGTTATCCTCTGGCGCCGTCTTGGTCCCCTCCTGCACTACTCCGGAGCCTAGAGAAATCCTTTGGGACGACACCTCGGTGTCGTTTGTCCTAGGAGGCGGGGAAGCTTGTGGAGGCGTCTCGCTCTCCATCTTCTCTGGCAAAAGATCCCCTGATGACGATGATTCTTGAGGGATGTCATGGGCCGGACTGAAACACAAAATTTGATATTATTCTTGTAATTTGTAAAAAGATTGGATATACGTAAGGCATCCTAAGGTATTTATGATTCGGCAAGGGGCTTGGCTCGAGAGCGGTGCTTGGGGACAGCTTCGGTGCCTGAATCCAAATCATCTGAGAGGGATATATTTCCCCTCTTGGACGCCCCCTCCTCCGGATCTACGGAGGCTGGCCTCTTTTTCCCTTTGAGAGGAGGGTTCTCTTCTTCCTCCTCCTCCTCCTCGTCCTTGTCTTCATCTTTCTCGTGAGAGGAAGGGGCCTCGGTTCCTTCGGACATAACGCTCGAAGTATCTTCGTGATGGAGGCCACCTTCGGCCTCCTTACTCTTCTTGTTGTTGTCCTTCTTCACTGGCGCCTGGTAGGGCCGGGACCAGAATCCTCATCAATAGAGGCTCGGCTGGGTTTTCGGGGAGAGGGGCCGGACATTTAATCCGCTCCGCCTTCTTTATCCAGTCGTATGCAGGAGATGGAATTTTTAGTACCCCTCCCTAAGATTGACGAGCTAAGTAATGTTCGGAAATGGGTATTTTACATCTGTGTCCCTAACTCGAACCACCTAATCAGATATACCCCTAATTCTAAAGCCTGCTCAAAAATGCCCCTCCGCCGTTATGTGCACTTATAGAAATGCCCTTCCGCTCCATTACCATCCGGTCAAAGGTCTTTGACCGTCAACGGGACATTTTTTGGGCATTTCTACCCCTCCCTCCATGTGACACTTACGTGTGGGACCCACTCAAACAAAAATAAAAAGAAAAGGCTCTATCTCTCCTCTCTCTACCTGTCTCACCTACATGTAGGACCCACCCTAAAAAATTATTTCCTGTCTCTCCCTCAACTCCGGCGGGGGCGCACACAACTAGCAGTAGCCTCGTCGGGTGAGGTGTTGCACGGCTCCGGTCCCTTATGACCTCCTCGATCCGGTCCACGCCATACCCCCCCCCTGTGCACCCTCTTTTCTCTCTGCCACGCGAGAAAGACGTGGTCCACGGGAATCATGGCCGTCCGCCCAGGTATTGTTCGTCATGCAGGCGGCCAACGGGAACCCCACGACCCATAGCCTTGTCCAAGGGATCCGCCTGTTTGTCCTTGACTTCCACACCAAATTAATTGAAGTATAACGCCTCAAATCAGTGTGGTTGATGTCGTCTTCTCCCCCTCCGGTGATGCTTTGCCGCGCCTTGATCTCCTCTGCTACGCCGTCCCTATGCTCTATCTTGGTTGCCTCGTCGACATCTGGTGCTTCTAGACCCTATGGACCCCTCGCTGTGGAGCCCTTCATTCCCGAGCCACCATGTCAGCATCAACTCGCTCCGCCGTCCGCCGTGGACGACGAGGTCATCGCTCTGGTGAATCCCAAGCCTCCTAGATCATGCCTTCATCAAATAAGTGATCCACTTATGTGTTTGCTCACGTTCTTTAGTCCCCTCCCCCTCTGTAGCTTGCTCGTGCCTAGCGCCTTCCGCCGTTGCCACGGGACCTCGTCGCCGGCGAGCTTCCCGGCTGCTCTACAAACTCCCAGTGCCCTTGCGGACCACCCCGTGACCCCGCCTTGCTCCAGGACCGTTCACAGCTCGCCCTAGCGTGCTCCCGCGCAGTCCCGAGCCAACCCCGGAGCGCCCGTGCTCGTTTCAAGCTCCGTCATGTAGATGGGAGGTGGGCCCGCCCCTAAAATAAATAAGTGAGTACCATATCAGAAAACAATGAAACAATGACATGTGGGCCCCATGTGAAATTGATATTTTTTATTTTTGGTCCCACGTGTAAGTGAGACGACAGAGAGAGCTTTTTATTTTTATTTTTCTTTGAGTGGGTCCCACGCGTAAGTGACACATGGAGGGAGGGGTAGAAATGTCTAGAAAACATCCCGTTGATGGTCAAATGCCTTTGACCGGACGGTAACGAAGCGGAAGGGCATTTCTATAAGTGCACATAACGGCGGAGGGGCATTTTTGAGCAGGCTTTTGAATTATAGGTATATCTGATTAGGTGGTTCGAGTTAGGGACAGAAATGCAAATGGCCCTTTGGAAATATGATACTTACAGGGGATGCCGGATTGTTGCAGTCGAGGCCGGTGTCGTCAGACGTCCTTGGCCACGTCTTCTGCTTCTTGAAGAGCAGCTTCCAGATCCTTTATGCGTCGTGTCAAAGAATCGCTACAGGGTCCGTGTCCCTTCCAGATTAAACTCCCACATTTTGAGAGGCTGTGGTTGGCAGGGAAGAGCTCGACGGCTAAGAATCACCTGGATCACATCAGCAAGGGTGATGTCCTTTGCTATCATACTCTTGATGCACTTTTGCAGCGTTGATACTTCATCAGGTGATCCCCAGTCTAGACCCTTGTTGGTCCAGGACGCGAGCCGCAGCGGAGGTCTAGATCTAAAAGCAGGAGCAACGTCCCACTTGGTTCCACGGGGTTTAATAATGTAGAACCACTCATGCTGCCATACCTTGACAGTATCCACAAATCTCCCTTTGGGCCAGGTGACATGGTTGAGCTTGCTCACAATGGCACCGCCACGCTTGGCGTGTTGGCCCTCGACCACCTTCGGCTTCATGTTAAAGACCTTGAGCCACAAGCCGAAGTGTGGGGGGACGCGAACGAATGCCTCACACACGACGATGAACGCCGAGATGTGGAGGAAGGACTCGGGGTCAGATCATGGAAATCCAGCCCGTAGTAGAACATGAGACCTCGGACGAAGGGATGAAGGGAGAACCCAAGTCCTCGGAGGAAGTGGGGGGTAAATACCACCCTCTCACTGGGCTTCAGGGTGGGGATGACCTACCCTGGGGTTGGAAGCCTATGTTTAACATCCGCCGTCTAGTACCTCGCCTCGCGTAGATCTTTGATGTCCTTCTCCGTTACGGAGGAGGCTATCCACTTGCCCTGGAAACCGGACCCGGCCATTGCTGGAGAAGTTGGGGCAAAGGGAAAGTTTAGAACTTGGGCACTGGAGCTCAGGGACGGAAGGGCAGAGGAAGAAGAAGGCTGAGGTGAACGGATGGGTCTTTGTCCTCTTATAGAGGCAGTGAATATCAAGCGCCCCCTCATAAGCCTTAAACCTCGCCTATTCCCAAGGAGACGTGCGAACGACATGGTTGGATTACCCAAACCCGCATTGACGAGAATCCCGTGATAAGGGGACACGATCTCTGCTTTGACAAGACGTGTCAATGGTCGTGCCTTGAAATGCGGAACGGGGGCTGTAAAACGGTTCAGAATAATAACAAGGCTAGAACATAACGTCTCACCGAAAGGGTTGCCCATGGACGTGACTTATTTTGTTTTAAGTATTGTTGCTTTTATAGCTTAGGGTTGTAAGCAGGGTCGGATACAACTCTTATGTGCGGAAGACTGGTTTGGAGTATTCGGAGAAGGAACCCACCATGCAATGCCGAAGACAATCTGTGCGCCGGATACATCGTCATTGAAGCCCGGTTCAGGGGCTACTGAGGGAGTCCTGGACTAGGGGGTCCTCGGGCGTCCGGGCTATGCGATATGGGCCGGACTGGTGGGTCGCGAATATACAAGACATAAGGCCCTCCCTCATGTCCGGATGGGACTCTCCTTTGCGTGGTTGGCAAGCTTGGCATTCGGATTTTGCATCTTCCTTTCTCTGTAAACTGACTCTGTACAATCCTAGGTCCCTCCGATGTCTATATAAACCGGAGGGTTTAGTCCATAGAGGCAATCACAATCATACAGGCTAGACATCTAGGGTTTAGCCATTACGATCTCGAGGTAGATCAACTCTTGTAACCCCTATACTCATCAAAGTCAATCAAGCAAGAAGTAGGGTATTACCTCCATTAAGAGGACCCGAACCTGGATAAAACGTCATGTCCCTTGCCTCATGTTACATTCGATCCTTAGATGCATAGTTCAGGACCCCCTACCCGAGATCTGCCGGTTTTGACACCGACAATCATCACGGGCACTTGGAAGAAAAGGATGCGGTGTGCTCTCCCGAGGGCACCTACTAGGCGGCAGCAGTTGAGAACCCTGGCGACGAGGGTGCCATCCACCCTCCTGAGGCTGTTCCCAAGAAGAAGAAGAAGCAGTAGCTCCACCAGGGATCTCGGGAGGATGGGGCGTCCGGCGACGCCGCCTCAATCCCAGCGTCTGTGGACAGGGCACCTTCCCCTCTTGCATAGGAAGGCGCGCCCGGTGCCCCTCTTAGGCTGGACTCGGGGGCTCTCCTTTGGAGGGCCTCTAACCTGGCCAAGCTCACAAGGGAGGCGCTCGGGCACCATGTGGAGGCATGCTTCAGCGCACGCTTCCGCAGAGAGAATGTTGGGCGCGGGGTGCCTGGCGCTCAGGAGTTCGTCAACAAGGCAGTCAAGGAGATTTAGGAGGCAAGGATCATGCAGGGCGATCGCCGCCCACCGCCACAAGCTGCTCCTCACCCACGCGAGGACGAGGAGCTGCGCATCTGCATCGACATCCCAGGGCTCAACAGGGTCACATTTCAGGAGCTCTTCTGGCCCTCCCGCGTTGGCCGATGCGAGGGCCCCTGAGGGAGTCCTAGACTAGGGGGTGTCCGGATAGCCGAAGTATCATCATCGGCCAGACTCCAAGACTACGAAGATACAAGATTGAAGACTTCGTCCCGTGTCCGGATGGGACTTTCCTTGGCGTAGAAGGCAAGCTTGGCGATACGGATATGTAGATCTCCTACCATTGTAACCGACTCTGTGTAACCCTAGCCCTCTCCGGTGTCTATATAAACCGGATGGCTTTAGTCCGTAGGACGAACAACAATCATACCATAGGCTAGCTTCTAGGGTTTAGCCTCCTTGATCTCGTGGTAGATCTACTCTTGTAACACACATCATCAATATTAATCAAACAGGACGTAGGGTTTTACCTCCATCAAGAGGGCCCGAACCTGGGTAAAACATCGTGTCCCTTGTCTCCTGTTACCATCCGCCTAGACACACAGTTCGGGACCCCCTACCCGAGATCCGCCGGTTTTGACACCGACATTGGTGCTTTCATTGAGAGTTCCTCTGTGCCGTCGCAATCAGGAAGGATGCCTTTTCCCGTCTTTAAAGACGGCGCCGTCGTCAAGGGAGCTTTGGCCGCCGGCCAAACTATCCGACTAGGTGGTTTTCTTATGACCGCATGTTCGGCCACCACTCCGACGATGACCTCTCAGGTCATCAAAAGCGATCTTCACGTCAGCTCGGAATTCGCCGAGCAGCTAGATCCGATTGAGCTCTCCTCCGTAAACGAGCTCTTGGATCGCATCGCCGCCCTGGGAGTCGCTACAGACTACGATCAGATTGGTCTTAAAACCGATCTGAGAGAAATTAACTCTCCCCAGGCTACCCACCACGTTATTGTGGTAGAGGAACAATGCGGCGACTCTTCTTCTATGTTAAAAACCAGCTATGTACGGATTCCCGATCCCTCCATGCCGGATTCCCGCGGAGGGACGGACGTCAATCAAATACTGAACCTTAAGTCAGGCATCGGACCAGATTTGTTGGAAGGCATCCAACAAACCAAGCTTCCAAATCCGGAAACTTCTTGGCCTTTGAGCCTCAGGTCGGGCGGGGTTCCGAACTTAATTCCACCCGCCCACCGAAGCATAAGCGATCTATCTCAAATACGGCAAGAGCCCGCTGAAACAGTACATCATTACTAGGCCAGATTCCTCCTGGTCATGAACAGGATAAAGGACTGCCATGAAGAAAGCGCGATTTCAATTTTTTGCAACAATTGCACGGACAAGGGAATCATAAACACCATAAGTCGTCGCGAAGTTACACGCTTCGCCGACCTAGCAACCATTGTACAAAAAAATTGTGCGATGGAGAGCGCCTGGAAAACCGAAACCAAGTTTTGGGACAATCCGGCCCTGAATACAACCCCAGTCCGGAATAAAAGGGTGCGTCATACTCAAGCACCTGGATTAAAAACCAAAAAGCAAAAAAAAACCCTAAAGGGCACAGAACCGTACTGGAGGGATGGCTCAACGGACCCTGATGAATCCACAGTACGGAGGGCGCCACTCCAACACATAGCCTTCGAGCATGTTGGATACTACGGCAGGTGGCCAAAAGTGGCGAAGGCTTTCTAGCCCCGGACAACCAGCCCAACAGTACCAGTACGGTATTAACAGTCTTCGAGACTTTTGCATCAAATAACATGCGGAAACGAACAATCCGCAGCCTCGCCGAAGTCTACCAAGTAGCAACAACAAATCCATGGAGTGACACAGCTATCACCTTCAATGCCAGCGATGAACCTAAATTCCGAACAGCTCGAGCACCAGCCGCATTGGTCCTTAGTCCGATAGTGGACGGCTTTCGTCTTACCAAGGTACTCATGGATGGCGGCAGCGGATTAAACCTCATCTATGAGGAAACTCTTCAAAAAATGGAAATTGACTGGAGCCGCATTGAGCGAAGCAGCACAACCTTCAGGGGAATAATCCCTAGTCGAGAAGTACGCTGCACAGGAAAAATCACACTAGACGTAGTGTTCGGCTTGCCGGACAACTACAGGTCCGAAGAGGTCACGTTCCAAGTGGCCCCATTCGGCAGCGGATATCACGCCTTGTTAGGGCGAGAGGCATTCACAATCTTCCAAGCTATACCCCATTACGGGTACATGAAGCTCAAAATGCCTGGGCCCAATGGAATAATCACTCTCGTCAGTGATCCAGATATAGCACTCCGCGCTGAAAATAAGACAGCCGCACTGGCCCTAGAGG
The DNA here is from genome assembly GCF_002162155.2 of Triticum dicoccoides. Classification (NCBI taxonomy): domain Eukaryota; kingdom Viridiplantae; phylum Streptophyta; class Magnoliopsida; order Poales; family Poaceae; genus Triticum; species Triticum dicoccoides. The sequence continues at coordinate 483,497,757 of NC_041385.1, forward strand.
CATTATCTGAAGCCCTAGCGGCAGAGGAACTCACTATGCTGCGCTTCACGATGGATAGGGATGATGTGATACTCGATAAGAGGTCTAAGTCCACCTCTTTTAAACCAGCAGACGAAATAGTCAAATTCCAGGTCCATCCAACGGACCCCACAAAGACGGCTTCCATTGGGGCATAATTAAATCCTGATGTAGAAGCCGCACTACGAGAATTCCTTCAGGAAAATTGGGACATTTTCGCCTGGCACCCTTCAGACATGCCAGGAATCCCACGCAGGCTGGCAGAGCACAGCCTAAATATCCTAAAAGGATTCAAGCCAGTCAAACAGGCTCTTCGGCGATTTTCCGAACCCAAAAGACAAGCAATGGGAGAGGAGCTAGTCAAACTCTTAGAAGTCGGATTCATCAGAGATATCAAACATCCGGACTGGCTAGCCAACCTGGTAATGGTACAAAAAAAGGACAAATCCTGGCGCCTTTGTGTCGATTTCAAAGACCTTAACAAGGCCTGTCCAAAGGACCCTTTCCCTCTCCCTCGCATCGACCAAATCATCGATGCTACCGCAGGGCACGATTCATTGTGCTTCCTCGACGCATACTCCGGATACCATCAAATCAAGATGGCGGAAAAAGACCAGGCCGCAACAGCATTTATTACTCCATACGGACCATTCTGCTTCAACACAATGCCCTTCAGACTCAAAAACGCCGGCGCAACATATCAGCGCATGATTTAGACATGTCTGGCCACCCAGATAGGCAAAACAGTAGAGGCATACGTAGACGATGTGGTCGTCAAGACCAAACACGTCGAAACTCTAGTAGACGACTTGAGGGTGACATTCGACAACCTCCGAGCATATGACATTAAGCTCAACCCGGAAAAATGCGTTTTCGGCGTACCAGCCGGAAAGCTCTTGGGCTTCATTGTATCCGGTAGAGGAATTGAAGCAAACCCAACCAAGATCCGAGCTCTGTCACAATTGGATATCCCAAAAGACCTCAAGCAAATACAAAAACTAACTGGATGCGTGGTGGCTCTAAGCCGCTTCATCTCCCGTTTGGGAGAAAAGGCACTGCCCCTCTATCGCCTCCTCCGGCGCACCGAACATTTCGAATGGACGGATGCTGCCACGGCCGGACTCGAAGAAATAAAGGCTGTATTGGCAAGAAATCCGGTCCTGGCCGCGCCCAACCTGGGCGAACCGATGTTGTTATATATCGCAGCAACACATCAAGTTGTTAGCGCGGTACTCATCGTCGAACGAGAAACAAAAGGGCACAAATTCCCTCTTCAAAAACTAGTGTACTACGTATCCACCGTCTTAACTCCATGCAAGTCCCGGTACCCACACAATCAAAAGATAGCGTATGCAATGTTCATGGCATCCCAGAAGCTGCGACACTACTTTCAAGAGTGTTCCATAACGGTGGCCTCTGAAGTACCTCTCAACGACATTATAAACAATCGCGATGCGACGGGCCGGATTGCAAAATGGGCCATTGAGCTCTTACCATTTGATATAACCTACAAACCACGACGAGCTATCAAGTCGGAAGTTCTAGCTGACTTCATCGCCGAATGGACCGAAGACGAACTCCCTAAAGAGTACGGCACATACTCTAATTGGATCATGCATTTCGACGGCTCCAATGGCTGGCTTGGGAGCTGGCGTTGTCTTGACGTCCCCAACCGGAGACACGGTCCAATACGTGCTTCAAATAATGTACACGGACTCCAACAATGCAGCCGAATACGAGGCCCTTCTACATGGCCTCCGGATGGCAATCTCCATGGGTATTCAACGCCTAGAGGTGCACGAGGATTCAAACCTCGCAATATCCCAAGTAAATGGAGACTTTGACGCCGGACCCGAAAATGGCAGCCTACCGTAACGCTGTCCTAAAAATGTCAGCCCGGTTCGAAGGACTCGAATTCCACCATGTAGCCCGGGATAATAACCAGGCAGCAGACGTGTTGGCATGCATCGGCGCAAAACGCGACGCCGTCCCTCCAAACATCTTCCTAGAGCGGCTCTTTAATCCATTCGTATTATGGGAAGAGGAGTCCGGAAATAACAATCCGGAACCAACTGCATCACCTAACGCAGAACATTCTGACACAATCGGTGGCTCAGCCAATGAAATAACAGATTCAGCCCACGAAATACTGGCTGTAATTGCCCCGTGGATGGAACCATTCCTAGCCTACCTAATCCGGCAGGAACTTCCCGAAGACCAAAATGAGGCCCGCTGCATAGTTCGGCGATCTAAAGCCTACAAGGTCCATGAGGGAGAAATTTATAAGAAAAGCACAACCGGAGTCCTTCAAAGGTGTATCTCCGAAGAAGAAGGGCGAAATCTCCTGGCTGAAATTCATGTCGGACTCGGCGGGCACCACGCCGGCGTCCGGGCCCTTGTAGGCAAGGCCTTCCGTACAGGATTTTATTGGCCGACTGCCCGGGCAGATGCTCAGGACTTAGTCCAACGATGCGTCGGTTGCCAGCTCTTTGCTAATCAGAGCCACATGCCACCCACCGCCCTCAAAACTATACCCATTACTTGGCCGTTCGCGGTCTGGGGGCTTGACATGGTTGGACCCCTTAAAGGGGGAACCCACAAGCACAAATACTTATTGGTCATGGTGGACAAATTCACCAAATGGATAGAGGCCAAGCCGGTTAAAACGGTAGAATCCGGACCTATGATAGACTTCATATCCGGGGTAGTACACCGTTTTGGCGTCCCCCACAGCATCATCACTGATAACGGCACGAATTTCACAGCCGACGAGGTTAAACTCTGGTGCAAAAACATGGGCATCAAGCTCGACTACGCTTCAGTCTACCACCCTCAAACTAATGGTCAAGTGGAATGGGCAAATGGTCTCATCATGAGCGGCATTAAACCCAGATTAGTGCGGTCCCTCATGGAATCTAACACGCACTGGGTAGAGGAGCTCGACTCCGTACTCTGGGGGCTGCGGACCATGCCAAACCGCACAACCGGATTCACACCATTTGTTATGGTATACGGCGCTGAGGCAGTTTTGCCCTGCGATATAATTCATGACTCACCTCGCGTGCGCATGTACGAGGAAAGAGAAGACGAGTTGGATCGGCAGGACAGTTTGGACGCTTTAGAGGAGGAGCGCGACGTGGCAAAATCCCGTTCCGCATTCTATCAACAGCAGGCTCGAAGATATCAAAGCAGAGAAGTACGGGCCAAAACTTACAATGTTGGCGAGCTAGTTCTACGCCTGTCGGACAAGAAAAAGGACAAACTTAAGCCCAAATGGGAAGGTCCCTTCATCATCGACCAAGTCCTTACCGCCGGCGCATACCGTCTACGCAACGCATCTGACAACCGACTCGAGCCAAACCCATGGAACGCAGCCCGTCTCCGAAGATTTTATGCTTAGCGCCGGACTCAGGGTTCGTCTCCTTCCTTCGTCCACCTTTCATGTTTTTTCGCTGTCTTTGTTTTCCCTCCCTTTTCCTCCTTCTTTCATTACAAACCTCTTGAGGGCTAATCTGCGCTTTGTTCGCACTCGCTCGATGTGCTACTCGCACTCGTTATACCTGGGGGCTTCTTTAACAGAAGCTTATTTATATGGGCTTCATGCCCACCACATGTGTCACACTTCCGCATGTACCTTTTGATCACCATTATATGCATCGATATGACTTAAGTTTTGGCCAAGCCGGGTTGCCTGGCTCCTGTGCTTACCCCTACGTTCCCGATTGTTCGGCTAGGAGGTAAAGGGAGCACCTCTGCGATTGTTACTGCCGGGTCAGCCGGATGTGTACATCAGACTGGGTGAAGCCGAAGGCCAGCGTTCTTAAGGGAATATTCGGTCGGTGAACTAAAAGATGATTTATTACTTACTTATTTATCTGCCCCCAGATGCTTTTTCTGCTATTTTCGCAGTCCGGACATGCACTTTAGGGCATGCCTCCCAGGGAAAGGAACCCTTAACGGAACTATTCTCCCTGGAAGATGTTTCTTACTAACCATGTAATATAACATAGCTAGTTGGGCACTTGTCTGATAAAGCAATTATGACCCCTACGCCTTGTCTCCATGCATGCCCCAGTTCTTTTATAACCGTCAGGGTATTCGGACACACTCCGGACTGTTGGGTCCCGAGGTTGAAGCGAAAAGGTCCGCAAAGGCAAACAATCTACAATCCGGCTAGAAGGCATTTTACATGTCATTTTAAAATTACATCGTCAAACTGACTGATTGTACTCCTCTTCAATCCCATCTAACAGGCTGTCTAATTTACAGTCCTGTTGGGAATATTTCGCGGCCAGCTCTACTTGACCGTACATCAAGCTCACAGGGATCTCCTTCCCATCAGGCCCCACAGGTCCGACCTCGGCCATGTGGTTTGGGTCAGCCTTCGGGTATCGCGTCTTCACCATGGCCCAGGCCTCCCTGGCGCCTTGACGGCAGGCCGATATCTTCCATAGACGGAGACGTCACCGTACTCCCTGAAGCTTCTCAGCAAGCCCTCCAAGGCCCTCAGGTAGGGAGACGGAAGGCCATAAGGCCTGAACGACGCCACTCATCGCCTGCCGAACACGTTCAAGCAGTTGCACCAGCTCGGGAAGTTGGTCACCCGTTGAACCGGGCATTTCCTCCATAGGGCGACCTGTGAGCACACCTACAGACATATTTCTGTCAACCGACTTCCTCACCGAACTCTTCTTTTCAAAAGAGTTTGTTCAAGCACTTACTATAGATGCCGCGACGAAGCCGCCGATTCTCCTTCAAGGAGCCAGACAGCTGGGCCCGAACACCTTTTAGCTCTTCTCCAAGCTGGGTGTGGGCATCTTGGAGTTTGTTCCTCTCCTGCTGCACCTTCATAAGCACCCTCTCGTCGGCCTTGAACTGGCGCAGTAGCTGTTGCTTGTCCGGATCAAGTCCGGCAACATCTGCAATATTATTGTCAGATTTATACGCACGCCGCACGCCATAAAACATTTTTGAAATATGTGTTACCGGAGGGGGTCTCTGTGTCTCCTCCTGCGGCGGTCAGTGCGGCCTTAAGTTGGGCCTTGCACTCTTGAAGCTCCTGGGACAAGTGGGTATTCTTCTTTGTAAGATCCTGCATAATAAATGATCCTTAAATCAGTTATTTTAACTATTTTAAGTCTCGGGGGCTACTGGCATATATAACTATTAAAATTACTTACCCGTATGTCCTTCACATACTGCTCCGTGGCTCTGGTTAAACCATCTTGAGTGGCACGGAGGTGCGTGTCTCCCGCATCAAAGGCATTCAACGCCTCCGGGGAGAAACACGCGTCACGAAGAACTGTCCGGCGACGCCTGTGATTCATGGCGCTCTCCACCTCAGAACGGGTGGCGGACAGCCTGTCCGCATCCTCCGTTGGAGGAGCATCCGGCTCATGCCTTGTGTTCGCCTCCCCTTCCGGACCACGCGTTGGAGCATGGCTGGCGGAGGCTTGATTGGCAACCTCTCCGGACATTGTTCGGCGAGCGCTCTTTCTCCTGGAAAAGTTATGAGCATTATATACCTCCTAGGGATCCTTCCCTTAAAAATAGTGGTGCGCCGTACCGTTGCGGCGACGTTTTGATTCGCGTCGCACTCCTTTTCCGCCTACTAGGCCGAACTGACCCTTGCTTGTCAGCCGCCGCGGGTTCGGCTTCTCGCCTTGAAGGCACCTCCTGCAAGACACCGTTGGTATACGGTGATCTGAAATATGCAAGGACGAAGTAATGGTGTCAGAACTCCGGTCATAATTACCTGAGAAGCCGGAGATAAACCGGGGTAGTCAGCCGTAATGGCGACTAAAGCATTGTCCATGCTGAGTTGGTGGAACACCCCGTCAATTAGCTCCACCTTTATGTCCGGATCCTCTTCGGAGGCCGGATCAAGGGATCTTCTCGGATCCTCGGGTTGTGGAGCCGGACTGTGTATGCCCTCCACATCCCGACGCAGTTCCTGCGTCAAGATCATAAAGTAAGGCATTTAACTTCGAAAGCACGGGTCGGATGAATAAACGTTCGCTTACCCAGCTCCGAGGGTTATTCATGGAGAACCCATTCAATGGGCTCGTCTGGAGGAAGTCCTCCTTCTCCCCCTTGTACAAGCCGGACAGGATCTTCACCAGATCCGCGGCCGATCCCGGCCCCTTGCGGCCATGACGGGTGGCGTTGTTCTCCCCGTTGAAATCCCACATGGGGTGGCCCCTATATTGGAGCGGCTGCACCCCTCGCATAATGCACGTGGCCATGATTCCAATCATGGTCAGTCCGGAGTGGGCCGGTAACCTAATCCGGCCCATCAGATAATGGACGCTCCCATCATCCTCCCGTTGAGGGCTCCGCAGGCGCCAACTCAGGCGTTTCTTCAAGGGAGCATTGCTGAACTCCGGGAGGCCGATCCGAACTGGATCCGGCAGAGGGGCGTCCTCCATGTAGAACCATTCCGAAGGCCAGTCTTCGGACGCCTTCTTCGGGGTGCCGGATAGATATCCGGTCCCGGCGATGCGCCATATTTCGGCTCCGCCCACTTGATATATCGACCCCTCGTGAGAACGGGGTACGAGGCAAAACAATCTCTTCCACAGCGCAAAATGGGGCTCGATGCCCAAGAACAGCTCGCAAAGAGCTAAAAAGCCCGCGATATGCAAAATGGAGGCAGGTGTAAGGTGGTGAAGCTGGAGTCCGTAGAACTCCAGGAGCCCCCGGAGAAACGGATGTATGGGAAATCCGAGTCCCCTTATTAGATAAGGGACAAAGCATACCCGCTCTCCTTTGGAGGGGTTGGGAACGCTCTCCGCCTGCTTTCCACCCCTGAAGGTGGCCAGTCCGGCTCGAACCGGAACCATGAAGGCTGGGGGAAGATATCCCTCGGTTTGGAGCGCCACTAGCTCGCTGTGTGGAACTGAGCATCTCCCCCAATCTCCTGGCTTAGGGCTGGGAGCGCGAGAGGAGGAGCCGCGTCGACTATCCATGATAGAATGGATTTTTGTCAGAGGCGCTTTGATGAGTACTTGCGGAAGGAGGATGGTGTGAGTTGGGTCTAGATCCTCGCCTCTCTTATAGGCGGCTCGTTCGCACAGCTAGGGGGGGGGGGAAATGTAAAAATACCCTAGCTTTTCGCATTCATACGACATGTGGAAGAAGGCCATTATTGGGCGTAGAAGCCAAGGAGCGCAACATTTATAAGGAAGCCGGACACTATTCGACAGGAACATGAAGTTTGAAGGAGAACCCGCCTTGCAACACCGAAGACAATATACGCGCCGGACTCGTCGTCATTGAAGCCTGGTTCGGGGGCTACTGAGGGAGTCCTGGACTAGGGGGTGTCCGGATAGCCGAACTATCATCATCGGCCGGACTCCAAGACTATGAAGATACAAGATTGAAGACTTCGTCACGTGTCCGGATGGGACTTTCCTTGGCGTGGAAGGTAAGCTTGGCGATACGGATATGTAGATCTCCTACCATTGTAACCGACTCTGTGTAACCCTAGCCCTCTCCGTTGTCTATATAAACCGGATGGCTTTAGTCCGTAGGACGAACAACAATCATACCATAGGCTAGCTTCTAGGGTTTAGCCTCCTTGATCTCGTGGTAGATCTACTCTTGTAACACACATCATCAATATTAATCAAACAGGACGTAGGGTTTTACCTCCATCAAGAGGGCCCGAACCTGGGTAAAACATCGTGTCCCTTGTCTCCTATTACCATCCGCCTAGACGCACAGTTCGGGACCCCCTACCCGAGATCCGCCGGTTTTGATACCGACAGCCCCCTTCACAGCTATGTTAGCATGCCTTTTGGTCTGCTGAACGCAGCTGCTGCATTCTAGCGCCACATGCAGAGCGCCCTAACAGCTCAGGAGGCCCGGCACCAGGTGATCCAGGCGGAGATGGCGATGGATCCTCCAGAGCCCCCCGGACCTCCAGAGCCCCCCGGGTTCAGGGTCAGGACGGCTCATGAGGAGCGACTTCTGCAGCGCACATCTTCTACTACTCAACACCTCTTCAGCAACGGTGCCAGGTGACATCTTTTAGTTCGTTCAGGTGGGGGCGTCCCTCGGGCTGCACTATCCCCAAGCCGTGTGGGTCCGTCCCTGCTGCATGTATCCTTCTTGCATTTATCAGAGATGGCTAACCGTCTCCCATGAGTTGCCTTATGATTACCATTTGTCTGTCCGGCGCTTCGTCGCTATGAACGTCTCGCGCTCTTGCAAGCGCACCCGCGACCGCCTCATGATTAAGGACTGGCACAGAGTCTGTGCTCGGGTCCATCCCTATAGCATCGCTAAACCCAAGAGGCCGAGCTCTGGCTCACGGGCCAACTCCCATGCACGTCACCTCCCATGGCCCTTGGTGCCTTGTTCTCGCATGAGCTAATCGCGGGCGGGTAAGTTAGGGCGCGCGACCCGGTGCCTCGTCACCACGGGAGCCACGCGCTGGCAGTCTTTCTTCAAGATTGTCGCATGAGAAGACTGGGCACGACGTCTGTGCTCGGGTCCATCCGTGCAGCGTCGATAAAACCAACAACTGAGCTCTGTCTGGCGGGCCGGTCCCATTCACGTAAACTCCTGGGGTTGTTGGTATCTGGCCTTCTCATGAGATAACCTCAGGAGATTCACTCGGCGCAGGTTACCTGACCATCTTGCAGGGCTATCATCAGTATTCCCAACCAAGTTCAGACGCAATCCGCCTTGAGGTAGGGCCTCGTGAGTCCCGCGCTGGCTCACGAGTGCCCTGATACACCTCCTCCAGCCCTGTCGTGCAAGCCACGTGCCAGGGTGGGGCTGTACACGCCCCGGGAGCTCTCCTCAGAGGGAGTTCCCTCCCACGTACCAGTGGAAGCACCATGCTCCGCGCTGGCAGTCGACACTGCCGAGGAGCGGCTATGCCCATGCAAGAGCGGAAGCGCCATGCTCCCGCGCTGGTGATAAACACCTAAGGGCGGCCTCACCATGCTGCAACAACCTCAGGGAGCCTCCATGCTTAATGTCTAGCCTCACTGCACTGCTTTCACTCGGGAGAGTAGCGCGAGGGCTGGGCATGGGGGCTACACTCAGGTCACGCCTGGCGTACGCCACCCTGCCAGGTCCCACGGACCTGGTCTTCCCGCACCCCTCCCGAGCGAGAGCCCGACGAGGAATGGTATGATCGTTTATTCGTACGTCAAGGGGGACTTCTGAGCATCGCATCTCAGGAGCCTAACTGGCCACGTATCCCCTCACCCCTTGGTCTCGTCCTGGCTGTCTGGACGACCCAACGGCGGCTGAGGTATGCGCGGGGCCAGGCCCTACCAACGCAGAACGCTAAGGCCTCAAATCTCCTCTCCAAAAGCTGTTCATACGTTAAGGGGGACTCCTGAGCATCGCGTCTCAGGAGCCTAACTGGCCACTTAGCTCCTCACCCCTTGGTCTTGTCCTAGCTATCCGAAATACCCAACAACAGTTGAGGTATGCACAGGGTCGGGCCCTGCCGATGCAGAACGCTAAGCAAACGGAAAAGTGATCGCGAAACTTTAGCAAATTATTACAAAACACATTGTCTCTTAAAAAGTACCAAGCCCGAGTTCTTATGCCTCTGCGAGGCACGATACATGTTGCAGGATGGAAACAGGAGAGGTGCGGCCATCAAGCCTCTTCTTCAGCCTTGGACGCTGTCGTCGCCCGCCTTGGAGCCCCGCCGTTGATGATATCGTCATCATCCTTGCTTTCAGCCCCAGCCACGGGGCCGACGGCAAGGAACTTCTTCAGTAGGGCCTCCACCTGACCCTTCACAGCTCCAGCAGTGGTGGCGCAGGACTCGGGGTCCACGGGCTCGAGCAAGGAGCCGAAGTCAAAGTTGGTGTCCCGAAGATAGAGATGGCTAAAGACGTGCGTCAGGGCCGAGGAAGAGAGTATGCGGGCCTCCCCCTCCACCATGGGGACGAACCCGGCGATGATGCTCTCGGGCACTTCAATGATCTCGGGGAGCAGAGCGGCAGGGCCCTACTCTGGGGTCATCACTGGCTCCTGGCGCTCGCTCCCGAAGAGCTCCTACAGTGCCTCGCGGGACCTCGCCTGAAGGGAGGCGAAGACATTGCGCTCCATGGTGGCCGCTTCCTCGGCCTTGGTGAGGGACACCTGGGCCGCCACCACCCCTGCCTTCAACTTCTCCAGGCGGCCACGCTCAGCGGCCTGCTCCTGGGCTGCTTGCGCCAGCTCGGCATCACGATCAGCAATTGTAGTCTCCTGGGCCTTCAGCTCCTCCTCCCGCACCTTGAGCTGGTTGGCCTCGGTGTCTTGCTGACCCCTGAGGGTCTTCAGCTCAGCATCCACCGCGAGGCACCGCTCCTGCGCGTCCTAGGCTTCCTTTAGCGCCACATCACGGGTGGCTTGGCTAAGCCGGCCACCCTCCGGCTCTCCTCCTCGGATGCCACGGTTTGGCCCCAGGCCATCCGGACGGACGCCTCGGCCCGAAGCCAACCCGAGATCAGCTCTAGGCGCCCCGACGCCCTGCGCCGGTCCGGACTGAAAGTGCAACTATCCCTAGGTGGTTTTGGTAATTCCTAACAACATATAGCTCATTGAGCTAATGCTATTTCAAGATGAATATTTCAGGAAAGCTCAATGATTGTCATGGCATGGATGAGAAAAATGGACCCCTCAAAATGCTGAGGACAAAAGGATTGGCTCAAGCTCAAAGCTCAAGACTCTACATTTTATATTTTAGTGATCCAAGATCACATTGAGTCTATAGGAAAAGCCAATACTATCAAGGAGGGATGAGGTGTTGCTTAATGGCTTACTTGCTCAAAATGCTTAGTGACATGCTCCAAAGCCCTCAACTACTTTCTCACATCCACATATGACCTAAACCAAAAGTCAAACTCGACCCCACCGATTCTTTCTATCCAGCGCCACCGAGTTCAGATGTCATAGCCACTACCACAAACCCTAGGCAAATCGGTCTCACCGAGATGGGATTGTAATCTCTCTGTTTCCCTTCGTAACGTTTTGGTACCACCGAGATGAGCGATCGGTCCCACCGAGATTTCAATGTAAACTCTCTGTTTCCTTTTCGTAACATTTCGGTCTCACTGAAATGAGCGAACCGGTCCCACCGAGTTTACCTAACCAACTCTCTGGTTAGCTTATTACCAACATCGGTCCCACCAAGTTTGTGTAATCGGTCTCACCGAGATTACATTATGCCCTAACCCTAACCATATCGGTCCTACCAAGTTGCATGTCGGTCCCACCAAAAATCCTAACGGTCACTAGATTTGCTAAATCGGTCCGACCGAGTTTCTCAATTCGGTCCCACCGAGATTGGCAAGTTGTGTGTAACGGTTAGATTTTGTGTGGAGGCTATATATACCCCTCCACCTCCTCTTCATTCGTGGAAAGTGCCATCAGAACGAACCTACACTTCCAACTTGCAGTTTCTGAGAGAGAACCACCCACACTTGGGTTGAGGCCAAGATATTCCATTCATACCATATGAATCTTGATCTCTAGTCTTCCCCAAGTTGCTTTCCACTTCTTTCCACCAAATCCAAATCCTGTGAGAGAGAGTTGAGTGTTGGGGAGACTATCATTTGAAGCACAAGAGCAAGGAGTTCATCATCAACACACCATTTGTTACTTCTTGGAGAGTGGTGTCTCCTAGATTGGCTAGGTGTCACTTGGGAGCCTCCGACAAGATTGTGGAGTTGAACCAAGGAGTTTGTAAGGGCAAGGAGATCGCCTACTTCATGAAGATCTACCGCTAGTGAGGCAAGTCCTTCATGGGCGACAACCATGGTGGGATAGACAAGGTTGCTTCTTCGTGGACCTTCTGTGGGTGGAGCCCTCCGTGGACTCGCGCAACCGTTACCCTTCGTGGGTTGAAGTCTCCATCAACGTGGATGTACGATAGCACCACCTATCGAAACCACGACAAAAACATCCGTGTCTCCAATTGCGTTTGAATTATCCAAACCCTTCCCTTTACATTCTTGCAAGTTGCATGCTTTACTTTTCGCTGCTCATATACTCTTTGCATGCTTGCTTGAATTGTGTTAAGATTGCTTGACTTGTGCTAAATTAGCTAAAATCTGCCAAAGACTAAAATTGGGAAAAGGATAAGTTTTTATTTGGTCAAGTAGTCTAATCACCCCCCCCTCTAGACATACTTCCGATCCTACATGGGCCCTGAAGATCATCCCGGAGCTGGTCCAGCACGGAGTGGGCCTCCTCCAGGGCCCCAGACGTGGCGGAAGCACCATGACCCGACGACATGGTGGATGGAAGAGGAGGCATTGCCGGCACCAAGACCGGCAGAGCAGCGACAACAGACAGGACCAAGGGCTCCAGAGATCTGGGGTCCCCAGCAAGCGAGTCGGAGACAGGCACCTCCGGGGTCAGCTCTGTTGCGGGAACCGCCTCCTCCTGAGGCTGGGCCCCGAAGCTTCTGAAGGGCAGCACCGCTGTAGGAGCGACAGGAGCTGCTGCGCCCCTCTGAGCCGGAGCTGCGGCGACCACAACAGCATGCTTGGCCTCGGCGGCCCCAGCGTCCCCCTTCTTCTCCTTCACCGCCGGCGATGGCCCGACATCAAATAAAGATGTTGAGCACTACCTAGAAATCCAAGAGCAAGGGCGAGAAGGGGCACTTACTAGTCCATGGCGACGTAGTTCCTCTTTAGGCCCACAAGCACGAACTTCCCGAGCACAGGCGGCGCCGTGCCCCCAGGAGCGGCCGAGTGCGCGGCCGGCCCCGCGCTGGATGGCGGCGGCGAAGCAGGAGCGCTGCCTAGGGGAATCAGCACCGACCTGTCCTTCTTCGCGACCCCTCGCCTCTGCTTCTTCGAAGGGGTCCCCTCGGATCTCGTGGTGACCCCGGCAGAGCGCACCGACTCTCTGACCGGGTGCGCACCTGCGTCGTCGTTGTCGGAGAAGTCGCGGAGGAGGTCGCTTTGCCGCGGAGGAGAGGTCTCCCCCTCCCCCTCCTAGGTGGCTTCGGAAGAGTGGTCGCCAGAGGACACGTCCACCAGGGAGGCTGTTGGCAGGGGAGGCTCCGTCGACACGAGCCCGCGCTCGTTGAAGACAGGCATGGCGGCGGCTATCTTCTCCCCATCATCTCGGCGATACAGTGGGAGGTGGTCGTCCGGGGGGCCACCCTGGTCCTTCCCGAGCAAGGAGTGCATGACCTTGCTCAGCTCCTCGTCACGCAGGTCGTCCAGGCGCAGTCGGATCTTATCTTCTGTGCCCCCAAGCTTCCACAAGGGGCGGGAGTGCTCCTGGAGCGGCGCCAGGCGCTGCGTCAGGAACTCCCTGGCGATCATGGCCACCGTCAGCCTCCATCTTCTTCAGCAGCGGCCTCGCCAAGGGGTCGGTGAGCTTCTCGTGAGACCACCCCTCCCCGGGCGTTGGGAGCCCAGTTGGCAGCTCCATCAAGACGTGTGAGCGCTTGACGTCCATGAAGATCCACTTGTTTCAGAAGTCCTCCACCTTCTTCCTGGCGCAGGAAATCGCATTGCTGCCGTTAGCCGCAACGAAGCCAACGCACCCTGCGCACTGGCTGCCATTCACCCGAAGGTAAAGAAGTGGCGAAGCAACGCGACGGAGGGCATCACCCCACGCCTCGCAGTAGAAAGCAAAGATGGACATGAGGAGGATGGAGTTGGGGTGAATATGAAGGGCTTGGATCCCGTAATGGCGAAGGACAACATAGAAGAAGCGGGAGAAAGGGGGGACCAGCCCGACGTAAACACTATGGAGGAAGAAGGGGTAGAAGGTACCACCCAGAGATGCCGACTTGGCGGAGCCAACCCGGAGCGCTCCCCC
>NC_041385.1:483511766-483537130 GCF_002162155.2 Triticum dicoccoides
TTTGCGCTCGCTGTCAACTGGAACATAGGTGAAGCCGTCGCCGGCCGCCGGCGACAGCGGAGGGAGGGGGCGGGTGCGGGTCTTGGACGGAACTAGGGATTCACCCCCGATTCTCCCAGGAGCGGACGACACGGAATAGAGTGGAATCAATGTAGATGCCTCAAACTACTTTTTGTCATGGAGCATTTGTATCCATATGCGACCTCCAAGGCCGGTATTGTCAGTAAAAAACTTTATGCAAGTTCGTAAAAAACACTTTATATGTGCCGTCGTAGTGGGCCGAAAATGTTAGATGGAAAGTAGAAAGCGGCACAGGAAAATGGCGTTGGGCTGCTACTCCCGCGACGCGAGCCCACAGGGCAAGAACGTGCAATAATGATGCAGCGCACTACATTGACAGGGTTCGATGACGACGACGTCTTCCATTTGCCCACTCGCCCCCGGCACCAACCTCCTCAACACGCATGCCCCGTTGTAGACACTGCCACCCGGACCCACCATATCGGCGTCGCCGTCACGCACGTTCCTCAGACTGGCCGAGAATAACTGACAGGTATGGCCACGACGCAACCCCAAGCAAAGGGACCCACACGTCATGGAGCCAAAGCGGAGCCGCGCATCCAGATATTTCCGCGCCCCCGACCCCGCACCACGCGCGATTCACAAAGAGGAGGGGGAGGAGAAAGAAGCCTCTCCTTTTCCAGCAGAGCCTTTCCCCATCCCTCCCTCCCTCCCCACAACCGCCGCCGCCCATCACGCGCAGAAACCACGCTCCAAGACACCAAAACCCACCGATCCCCCATGGAGAACGGCGACGAAACCCTCGTCTCCCCCCCCGCCGCCGCCACCGCTGAGGTCGAGAAGGCTGCGCCCAACGGAGGCGTTGAGGGCGAGGAGGTCACCGTCGCCGACGCTGTCCACCCCGCCAAGTCCTACGCCGCCGTCGCCGCCAACGCCGAGATCGAGGACCTCCGCGCCACCAAGCTCGACCTCGAGGAGCAGCTCGCCAACGCCAGCCAGGAGAACAAGACCCTCGCCGCGGAGGCCCACCGCCTCGAAGGGCTCTTCTCTCAGGCCAGGGACGACGTCGCCACCGCCGAGCACGCCGCCGCCACCACCGAAGAAGAGGTGGCCTCGCTCCGCGCCGAGGTCGAGCGCCTCCAGGCCCTCGTCGACCGCAAGAAGGCTGACCGTGAGGCGGACGAGCGCCAACGTCAGGAGCTCACGGCCGAGGTGGAGACCGTTCGTCAGGCGAAGCTCAAGCTCGAGAAGGAGGTCGACGCCCTGAAGGCTTCCGCCGCTGCTACCACCGTGGAGGACAGGGAGGCTGCTCCGGACGCTGGGGTCCCGAAGGAACAGGGGGTCGCCTGGCAGGGGATGGCAGCGGGGGCGGCCGCTGGTGCTGCCATCACCGCTGCCGTCGTTCTGATCTACCTCCGCCTCAAGAGGTAATCTGGTGCTCTGGTGCGCAGGAAGTTTTGCTCTGCTGCTACAGCTTATGGAAGATTTGATGAGTTTGTCGTGGTGATGCTGTTAGTACCGAACTGAGAGTAATATGTCTTCTATCAGTTAGTTGCTTAATAGACCACAAAAAATTAGGTAATCTGCAGAATGGTTATGTTTCATCGGTGTTTTTCCTTAATCATCTACGGGCTTTTGGTGGTGACGATGAATGTGTAGACACTTTGTCAACCGGGCAAGGCTGTATGCTTGGTTATATTATCGTTATGGTTGCTGGCTTACTGCTACGGTTCTGCACTTTATTTCTGTCTCTGGTCCATGCATTTATTGTTATTAATGGTTTGCATCTCTAGATGATTGCTTGATGGTATGGAGACATCTCTATTCTTACCAATGCGTGAAATGAGCTCAACTGTTTGACTTGTTACAACTTATTAATGCGTTTCCTGTTATTTGATGGTTGTTTGGATTTAGTACTAGTGGAATCTTGTTATGGTTCTAGTATTTGTTTCATCACCCAAATGTATGGAAATTAGTTGGATGATTTAGCTTTATTTGTTTCATCACCCAAATGTATGGAAATTAGTTGGATGATTTAGCTTTATTTGTTTCATCACCCAAATGTATGGAAATTAGTTGGATGGTTTAGCTTTGGTGCCGTGGTATGCGTGATGTTGTTCCTTCTGCACATAAGCAATGAAATTGCCTTGTATGCTGATTGCTGTTTAAACTGAAAGTTGCTTTTAACAGTACTGCCTTGCATGCTGGATTTCCCCTTCGGAAATTATTTGGATTTTGTAGTCGTAGAATTCCTTCATCTTTATCTGTTTTAATGCTTGCCTTGTGGATGTTGGTAGTTTAAATATTGTTGTTCACTTTTAATTTCAGACAGCGACTTGTTTTGATTACATGTTTTCCTTGTGTGATCGGTATTTATGCATATGCCTTTCTTGGGCACATGAATGGTCATGCCCTCTTCCGACTATGTGGTTGGCATTGCTGCTGTATTTCTGCATCACATTTATACATGCGGCATGCTATATGTTTGTTGTTGCTAGTTTAGCAAGTGTATGCTTTCAACTTTCAGTTAGTTGAGGGATGCATTTAATCTGCAAATGTGTTATACAGAGTCATTTGTTGGGGCCATGAATGGCACACGGCACACCCTCTTGTGATTATGTGGTTGGCATTGCTGCTTTACTTCTGCATCACATTTATACTCGAGGCATGCTGTATATTTGTGATCACTGGTTTAGCACGTGTATGATGCGAGGTTCAAGTTACTTGAGTGATGCATATATTCTGTGTAAATGTGTTATACCGATAGAGCCATATTGATAATTTGTCCCAATGTTTCTTTTTGGATATATTATACGTTTATAAATTGATTTTGTATTGCCATTTGATCGTTCCAAGTGTCTGCATGTCGCACTTCCCATCACCATCCTTCTACCATCTCCCTGGTGGACTGATTGTCAATATCTGAACATGATTGGATTTGCCTTTACAGTTTGTTGCCATTGTAGAGGATAGAGATTGGATTTGCCTTTACAGTTTGTTGCCATTGTAGAGGATAGTCTTCTATGCATCATGATTTACCTTTATCCTATATCTAGGTCCTAGGTAGTAGCATATTCTGATTCTGATTTACAGATTTTGAGGATGTGGGTCCACAGTATTGTTTGGTAGAACTCTCTTTTGATTTGCTTCTTTCAACTTCATTGTTGTTGAAAACTATGATGAACCACCAAAGCTTGTTCAATTTTCTAGATTGTGTGATATGCCATTTGTCATAGTGCTTTACTTCATTAGATATTTTGTCATCTGAATGTAATTACCGCCTGGTAAATGCCTTCCGTAGCAGTTCCATGTGATTATCGTACCTGATCTGTTTATTGGGGTACCTATGCTCCTCACTTAACTAAAGGTGTGTTTGGAAAATAAACCATGCCAATTAATTGCTCACGTGCTCTAGTGGCACAGTCGCAGTCCATATGAAAGGTCAGATGTTTGTTGTTTGTGTTCTTTGTGCACACTTAATTTCATTCTCTAGAGTTCAGATAATGGTTTTCTAACTCAATACCACTCTGCTTTTGTGTTCATTTTTGGGTACAGTAGGCTGATGTGTGTCTTCTACTAGTACGTACATTTTAATTTACAGTGGCTGGCGACTTAGAAGAGCTTGTACGATTTGAGGTTCTATTGTTTGTTTCTACTCCCTCGGTTCCTAAATATTTGTCTTTTTAGAGACTTCAAATGGACCACATACGGATGTATATAGACATTTTAAAGTATGGATTCACTCATTTTGCTCCGTATGTAGTCACTTATTGAAATCTCTAGAAAGACAAATATTTAGGAACGGAGTATAATTTTCACCAGGCTTCACTTGCTCGATCTTCTAAATAACCTGTGTTTCCCTCTTAGTACACAAGGGAAGTCGAAGTTTGCCCCTAGTGGCGTATTTATGCGGAGGTCTTGACTTCTGGTCATACGTAGTAACAGCAATTTGAGGCAACGATCGAAGCCTTCAGATAGGGAGGAAATGGCTGTTCAAGTTCGTAAGTCGTGACGTGGTGCAGTATTTAAACTAAAACCGTGACACTTATTTTGGAAACGTAGGGAGCACAAGGCAAGCATGCACCGCGGACACTGATGGCGGAGCCGGCCATTCAAAGCTAGACACATTTGCTCTTATATTTTCTTCTTTTTTCTTCTAAAAAGTATGCATTTCAGTTTCTTCTTTTGAACAGTGCACATACGAAACAGATGTCTAAATGCAGTCATTCTAATTTTGATATTACACCTCAACAATAGGGAGACAGATAAAAAGTAGATGAAGACAAAAAAAATAGTAGGTTGATTTGTTTGATTGTGTGCTGTTTTAACCAGCCGTCACCCCCAATATATATGAGGCAGCGTACCACAAACGATTCCGGATGAAGATGTGTCCAAAAGCAAATTTAACAGTTTCGACGAGACAAACAACTTTCATGTTATAACGTTTTTCGATTCAAGGCCATCTTCAGGACAGAACCGCTCGCGCAAAACAAACAATTACTCGCGCCACCCATCAGACATCAGCTATATGGGTGGCACGCCACTTTTGGCTGCATTCAGGTGGCTTTAACTTTTATATACGATCTCGGATTGAGACAATTCTATTTCAAAATCGATCGTTTCGACGAAAAGAAAACAATCCTTGTATAAATTTTTCTCATACGAGGCTGTCTTGAAGGCCTAATCGTCCGAACAGTACTTTGCATACAAAATCCTAGTACTTCGAACACAACTTTGGGCCTCGAGATGAGATCGGATGGCGATGACCCAAACTTTAAAGATGTTCACGTTGACAATACAGAAAATTTTCATGTAGATCACTTCTCCATTTAATGCCATCTTAATTGTTTTTCTTACCATGCCAAAATCTGGTGTCCAACACATGCCCCTCCTGTTTTTCGGCAAAACTTGTGTGCCGAAATATAATTTATAAGGAGCTTGTTCTACGGACAATGTCAACACCCCATCGGCCATTTCCTACATGCTTAGGGCGATAATTATTTATCGGTCATGTCTTTGCTTAGCGCGATTATTATATATTGGCCATTGCTTACTTGAACTTTGTTGATGCAAACTTGGGTGGAGTTTCCTCAATTCCTTGCTTTGTTTTAAAAGCACTTGAAAAGAACACCATCAATAGTTCGGCAATAAAATTTCATATACCAATGTGCATCACAAAGTCTTCCACCAAACCATCTTGTCCACGTCGCGCTAGAGTCTTATAGATAATCAATAATGAGCTTTCTTTTGCCCGCATAAGAATTTCATTAGTGGCCGAAGTGGTGGGCTTTGGTTCGGACTTGCCTATGTTGAAGAGACTAAGTGGTAAATATGCAATACACCATGATCAGCATAGTAGCCGAATGCTTACTGTGCCAACTCATTTGCTTTTCAATTGTCATGTATAGATACATGATCAATATTAAAGCAACCCAAGGTAAATTTTACATCTTGACATACCTCAAGATAAACTATAAGTGGTTCATCAAAACATTGATAACCCTTGGATATTTGTTGCACTACTCATAAAATAAATCACCGAAAGCCTCAATATGTGTAGCACCTATGGCAACCAAAACCTCCAAGCCGAATAACATTGGATATTCGGCTTTGACTATTTTTGCAAAAAATATTTTAAGCGGCATGAGGCTTCACAAAATAGCACAATCAGGAAATATATAAAAACACCAATACTTGGCCATTTGACAAGTTTCTATGGAAGCACTTGTCTCGATCTCTAATCAAACTAAAGACAACATTAGAATACCACACCACTCATTCTTAGATATATTCTTAGGGCAATAGTTAAATACCGGCCATTACCACGAGGTCTATGTAGAATTTGTGCACCGAAGCATGTATAGCCGAAATAAACAAATGAAATAACAATCAAATATTTCGGCTCTTTTGGATTAGCAACATTTATGTGACTAACCAAATGTATAGTGATTTGGTAATACCCTCTTGTGATGTAGAAAATTATGTTGCATCCACGGATCGAAATAAATCCATGTAGGGTAATTGATCATATCTGGGGATGGATTCCATGGCAAAGGCATCAATGGCATAGTTGAAGAATATGGATGACGTGCTAACCGAAGATTTTGATGTTGTGATGCAAACCTTTGGCTTAATTGTTTGTCGCTTATATCATTTCCTTTCTTTAGTTTTGTAACACTTGTTGCAATATAAGGCTGGACATCATTTTTATTTTTACTACTCCTCTTGGGAACCCATGCCATGTTCTTCTTTCTCAACTCTTGTGCACCAAGTTTTTGGAGTTCCTTCTTTTGCAAATACGATAAGCCCAGTGGCCACCTCAGCTGTGATTCTGTTTCAACCAATGGCAACTCTTTTTTGGCCTTGTGCACCCTCAACTTCTTTTCTTCAGATTTGGCACTTTGATTTTTTAACAATTGATTGCTTCACTTCTTTGCCTTTGGTAGCCAATGTCAACACTTTAATTGGCTCTTTGTTATTTGAGATCAAATCTGAAGTAGCACACTTACGCCCATCTTTCTTGACTCGATATACTTGCTTGACCACCTCTTTCTTCATCCATGGGGTCCGGACCAATTCCTTTTTATTGAAACGGTCTTTAACATATGATTGTTCATCAAACTTTGACCTTCTTGGAGCTACACAATGTTGGTGAGATGGTCTAAAATAAGATGGAGAATGCGCTCTTGTATCATACCTATCCAACAAAGGATATGGATTTACATGAGCATGGGGAGGCATCCACAACATTAGCATGGCGGCCCAAAATAAGGATATGAATATGGTGCATTGAAATTCCCACTTTGCCAATACTGATCCTCATATTTGCGCCTAGGGGTAATCTTGATGCTTTCGCACTACTTGGCCGATAAGCACTTTTTTCTTCACTTGCTTTTTGATATTTATTTAGTAACTGCGAAAATGATTTTCGATCTCTTACCCTTGTGCTTATTTCGGCCTTTGTTTTCTTTGGTTGTGCTTGTACCGATCTCTGAATTTTCTTGTTGCCCCTAGTATTTGGTGTCTTTTGTGCAACCTTGATGGAATTCCCGCCTTCAAGAATATCTTCATTGTGCTCTTGAACAACTTCTTTACTTGAAAACATCATCCCATCATCCACTGTTTTTACCTTCACATCATTTAATGAATCAGCTTGAAGAAGCCGATGCAAAAACGTTTTGCCATCAGGACCAATCGAAATAGATTGGTCATCCTTTGGTGTTTCAACAAATCTCAATCGTTCTTTATCAATGGCTGATTTGACTATTTGACGAAATATATTGCAATCCTCAAAATTATGCTTGAACGAATGATGCAACCTACAATACATTCATCTTTGGATAGATGGCTCAACATGGTGATTGAGAATTCAAATATAATTATTTCTCAACAACAAATCAAAGATTTGATCACACATGTTTGAATTGAAGGTATATCTTTTATCTTCTAGCCGATCTTGCTGTGGGAACGACTTTGGAGGTAAGAAAACGAATGGTTCAAATTTGGCATCCCCCCATTCGGCCATGCATCGTGTTTTGCACTTTATCTCCGATGTCTTTAAATAAGCAACTATGATACGTCCATTTTTCATCATATTTTCCTACCATTATTTATAGTGTTTTTAATCATTATAACACTTTATGGAGAAATTCTAATGTATTTTCTCTCTTAATATGCAAGGTTTACATGAAGAGGGAGGTTGCCGGTAGCTGGAATTCTGGACCTGTAAAACCTACATCAGAGATACCTATTCTGCACATCTCCAGATGAGCTAAAACTTCATAGAGATTTATTTTGGAATAAATAAATTAGAGAAAAGAAATACCAGAGGAGGCCACCCAGGTGCCCACTAGGCACCCTAGAAAAAAATAAAGGATGGGACTTTCAGGACGGAGCACCGCTGTCTCGGGGCGGAACTTGGGCAGGAGCACTTTTGCTCTCCAGCGAAGCGATTCCGCTGGGGATACTTCCCTCTGGGAGGGGGAAATCGAAGCCATCGTCATCACCAACAACCCTCTCATCGGGGGAGGATCAATCTTCATCAACATCTTCACCAGCACCATCTCATCTCAAATCCCAGTTCATCTCTTGTGTTCAATCTTTGTATCAGAACCTCAGATTGGTACCTGTGGGAGACTAGTACTGTTGATTACATCTTGTAGTAGATGCTAGTTGGTTTATTTGGTGGAAGATTATATGTTCATATCCACTATGCTATTCAATACCCTCTGATCTTGAACATGAATATGATTTGTGAGTAGTTGCTTTTGTTCTTGAGGACATGGGAGAAGTCTTGTCATAAGTAATCATGTGAATTTGGTATTCGTTAGATATTTTGATGATGTGTTGTTGTGATTCCCTTAGTGGTGTTATGCGAACATCGACTACATGATACTTCACCATCTTTAGGCCTAAGGGAATGCATTGTGGGGTAGTTATTAGATGATGGGTTGCTAGAGTGACAAAAGCTTAAACCCTAGTTTATGCGCTATTCCATAAGGGGCTGATCTTGATCCGTATGTTTAATGCTATAGTTACATTTTATCTTAATTCCTCTTTCGTAGTTGCGGTTGCTTGTGAGAGGGGTTAATCATAAGTGGGAGACTTGTTTAAATATTCACTTACTAACAGATTCCCTTGCGCGAGGGATATAAACTCCCGCTATTTAACCTTCATGATGCCGGCGGGAATGTGGTACTTTTGGAACTTGTCCTTGAATTTATCCCAAGTGATCTCATCGTCCGCAGGCCACATAGCTTTAGTATTATCCCACCTTATAGCAGCGGATCCTTTGAGATAGTGAGTAGCGAATGGGACCTTGTCAACTTCTTCGGTGCGAGCAATATCTAGCTTCTTCTCAATGGTCCGCAACCAATGGTCAACTTCCATAGGGTCGACAACTTGGTTGAAGCTGGGAAGCTTAGTCCTTTGAAAATCTGACAACTTGGAGTGATTACCATTCTGATTGCTATTCTGACCCACCATAGTCTGTACACTCTTTAGTAGTTCAATCAAATCTGGTTCCTCCTTTATTTGAACATTCGCATAATCTGATCTGTGGTAGGTGGATGCGGTGGAGGTGGTGGTGGTTGATAACGTTCTGGGGAATGTCCTGCTTGTCTTACTGAACGATGTACATGAACATCATCACCACCATGGCTGTTGCTGCCGCATCGAGTCATCCTATTTTTGTTTCCCAATATGAAGCATCGAGATGAGCAACATCCATAAATAGGGAAGAAAAGCAAGTGACACGAAAGAAAAGCGATGAAAAACCAAGGCGAATAAAAGAGATTCCAACATAATTATACATAAACTCATACATTAAAGAAAACATCATGAAAAGTACGACTATGCTCATACAACCAAGCATCATGACAACCTCGTCTACTCTTGCAGAGCACAACTGCACTAGTGCTCCTCAGATCCTGCTGGGTTCTCCCCTGACTCGGTCTCTGATCCTGATTGGCGACATTAACGGAAACCTCCGGATTAAAGGAAACACAACGACGCTACCTTGAGGGCTCTCCCTCAAGGGCAGGTGCGGGGTGAGAGTGAAGCATAAGAGCAGCGGGGGTAGCGCGAAGCAAAGCCGACTCGGCAGGAGACTCGTGGGGAGTCATTGTCGAGGTGTGCGAGTTACTCTGAGGGGTAACCGGAGTAGTGGCGGAAACAGTGGCTGAGGAAACGAATGGGGTAAAGCCAAGAGTAGGTGGAGTGAAAGCCGATCTGGCCGCAGCCAGAGCTGCACAAGTACGAGTCAACTCCTGGGCCAAGTCAGAAATCAGAAGGTAGCCAATGGTTATGTAGCGAGAAAGGTGGCTGGAGGTATGGTGGCACTCCGGATCAATGGAAGGGAAACGAATGCATCCATCCTTGAACATGGACGGGTAGAAGTGGAAACCTTGATGGCTCTGCATCTGGATCTCATTGTAGAGCAGGTCAACGAGAGCATCGATTGCAGCATACTGAACTGCCTGATCGAGGGTGGAAGTGAAACCACTCCTAGAAGAACGGGTGTAGGTGCCATTCAAAGAACTGTTGTGCATGGTGACCTCCGTGTGGTACTCGTACACCGATTCTGCCAGTCGCTCCCGATACACATGGTACACCGGGTCATCACCGTCGGGGTAGAGTCAGCGCCACACGTTCTGTTGGGGATGTAACTCCTAGGTATGACCCGCCGAGGAGGAGCCGGGTCATACCATTGATGGCTCATTATGAAGAAGTTCAAGGAAGCCCAAGGCATGAAGATGGCGACTCACGGAGGCAAGCTTGAATAAGGCCCAGAATAGGGGCCCATGGGCCGCCATATGATAAGTTATATTGTAAGGCAATGATTAGTTACAAACTGAGCCGGTCATGATGTATGAGCCGAGCGGGACTCTGTAAGCCGCCTGGGCTCAACCTGTGTATATAGAGGTGAGACTTGGCGGCGGGTTAACTCAAGAAACAAGCAATCGAAAGCTAGATCAAGCGTATTCGCTCCCTGGTAATCGAAACTCAAGCAATAAAACCTAAAGCAGGAGTAGGCTTTTACCTCCATCGTGAGGGGCCGAACCTGGGTATCTCCTTGTGTCCTTTGTCCCGTTCAACCCCTTCAAGCTAACCTAGGTGTGATGGGTCCACACCTAAGTCCTTTCACTAGGACATCTGCCATGACAAAACCATGACAGTTGGCGCCCACCGTGGGGCCAGAGCACGGTGGTTTCGAGTTCTTGAAGGGCAGCTTCTCAGGGATCAGGGGATACGCCGTGGGTCGGATGACTAAGAGCCTCCGCGGTAAGATCTACATCGACGACTCTAGTTGGGGTCCCGAGGCCGATTCGATCGAGTATGGCTATCGGGTCCCCTTCGGTGGAATTCAAGTCTTCATCGGCAAGATTGGTGAATCAGATCCTGAGCCGGTCGCCGGCTCTGACGCCGTTGAAGTGGCTCGGCGTCCGAGGCCCGCCAAGGTTCAACCCGCCCGGAAGCGTGCTTTCGTTGGTTTCATCTATGGGGTGGATTTTGAGGAAGGCTTTATGTCTGGTGGAGAGACGGCCATCTATTCAGGTGATGAGTCCTTAACTGGTGAGACCAATTCAATCTATCAACTGCAAGACGGCGGGCTTGGGGGCTGTTCCAATGGTGACAGTATTCCGGACTCCTATGAGCCGCTGAGCAGGGCAACTGTCTTCATGGCTAGTACGCATCAGGTTCTGAATTCATCAACTGTTGCGGCTATGACCTCTGGTTCAACGGCCACTGTGACGGCCAGGGCAAGTGGCACTATGCGCCCGCCGGCTTAGGTCTTACCCGAACTCTTGGAGGCTTTGGCAACTCTACTAACTGTGGAGGTAACTCCGATGAGTCAAGCACAACACAAGGTGGACGTGCGAAGTTGCAAGATGAGATAGCTCAGGCAAAGGAGGAGCTTAATGCTGAGAATGCTAGGATGGCAACAGAGCGAGCCGCTTTGGATGCGGTATCACAACGGATTCAAGTAGAAACTTTCTGCTTAAGCTTGGATTAGAATGCATCAAACACCGTTCTTCGCAGGAGGCACCAGAGTCGTCTGCCTCTAGAGATTGATGCAAGGAATCTTTTCAATATGTCAGGTGCAGGACCAAGTAACCCGCCTGGTGTGACCCGGGCCCCCAATGCACCTAGGACTGGGGCGGTGACTCAGCCCCGCCCAACAGACCTGCCCCATGTTAATTTAAACCCACCTCAGCAAGTCTCTACACCTCCAGGTCATTTCTCTAACCCGTTGGACAACATGATTGTTGCAGCCTCACGACTGGCGGCTCTCCCGGTGGAAGGCGAGTCTCCTGTAGCAGTCGAGGCTCGGAAGGCTGTGGATCTTCTTCAAACGGCCGTAGCCTAGCAGGCGGCTTACTCCTATAGCCGCGATCGAATCCACTCAACTCTGCATCATAGTCGAAGTTACAGTCGGTGCATTGAATCGCCGACGGTTTGAAGCAGTGAACGGCACCGAGCCCCGCCCCATGGTAATCAAGATGCTCAGAACCAGGCGGATCAGGCTCGAGCACACCAAGAGGTGGAGCTCACGGCTCAGCTGGCGGCTCTTCAACAGCCTCAAATAAATCCCTCAACATCTATAGAGGCTGGGATGACGTCCAGGACAGTGGGTGTGTCATGTTTAGTGCCGGCTCTATGCAATGAGCACTTGCCCAAAGACTTCAAGGGCCCTCGAAAAGTACCCAATTACACTGCGGATCAGCCTCCGGATGCTTGGATCGAGAACTACGAGCTGGCCATGGAAATGTTGGATGTTGACGATCCTGTGTGCGCCAAATATTTCACCATGATGTTGGATGGGCCTGCTCGTACTTGGCTAAAGGGATTGCCTCCTAATTCCATCAACTGATGGACTGACTTGAAGACACGTTTCATTTAGAATTTTAAAGATACATGTAAGCAGCCCTGGTTGATCATCGACCTAGACACTTGCATCCAGCGTGAGGATGAGTCAACCTCCCATTAGGTTTGCCGGGTCTCAGCTATTATTCATTCGTCGGATAGCATCAACGCTAGTTTTGCTGTTTTAATTTTGGAGAGAATTGCCGGTTTATTCCCCTCAAGCAGAAGCTAGGGTGGCTTAAACGTCAATGCAATGACATGAGAGAGCTCATGGCGGCTCTTATTAAATACGCCGACTCAGACAATACTAAAGATCCTGATTCAGATGAGGAGAGGTCTGGTAAGGGGAACAAAAATGACAAGGGGCACCAGCAGAATGCAACAAGTCAGAGTCAAGGTAACAATGGTAAGCGCAAGCACACTGACGGTGGATCAGACTTTCCGGCCAACACTAATGCACAGAAGTGATCGCCGTCGCAAGGGAAAATTCCAGCCCCAGTCTGGAGGGCAAAAGTTCAATTTAGAGGCGATATTGAACCAACCTTGTCCAAAACATAGTCGCCTCGATAGGCCATCAACCCACGTGTGGAAAGATTGTAGTATCATGAGGAAATATGGGAATGCCAGCCTTCATCAGGATCACAATAACGGTAACGGCCCGCACGGCAGGTCAGACTCCAGTTCACACGGGTCCGGCTTTGGAGGTGGCGGTTCAAATTCCAATTTTCAAGGTCAGGGCAATCAAGGCGGCTATAACCAGCAACCCAATCAGGGCAATCAGCAACAACAATCAGGGTATCAGAGCAACCCGAAGCAGCTAAGTAGCGGCCAGTATCATGTTTTTACTACTAGCTTATGCAAGCAAGATCATAAAGTTCATAAGTGAGCGATGAGTGCGGTTGAGCCGACCGTACCTTGATACTTACGATGGTCAGAGCAGCCAGTTGTATGGAGCCGTGAGGATCACCTGTCCTGGGTTGATAATCCAGGTCAGCTAGCTTTGGTGGTGGCTCCTCAAGTTGGAGGTTACAAGTTCACTAAGGTGCTCATGGACGGAGGGAGTAGTATCAACATCCTTTATTATGATACTTTTCGCCGAATGAATCTGACTGACAAAGATCTTAAGCCGTCCTCTACAGTTTTTCATGGAGTGGTGCATGGTAAGTCGGCCTACCCAGTTGGTAAGATTGCTTTGGAAGTAGCTTTTGGCAATGAACACAATTACAGGGCAGAGACATTAACCTTTGAAGTGGTCAAGATCAAAATCCCCTATCACCTCTGTTTGGACGGCCAGCTTACGCCAAATTTATGGCACGACCTTGTTATGTATATCTACAACATAAAATACCGGGTTGCAAGGGTACCATCACAGTGCATGGTGACAGAAAGATAGCTCTGGAATATGAAGAAGGCGATGCTGCTTATGCCGAGTCTGTCTGTGCAACAGAGGAGCTGAAGTTTTATAAAGACAATGTTGACCCGGCGGATATGACCCCTTTGAAGAAGCCAACAACAGAGCATGACCCTTTTTTGAAGTTTAAGTCAGCAGATGACACCAAACAGGTTGACTTTGTCCCTGGCGATTCATCCAAACAGTTCACCATTGGTGCTAATATGGATCCGAAATAGGAAAGCGCGCTCATCGAGTTCACCCGTGAGAACCGGGACATCTTTGCATGGAAACCTTCAGACATACCAGGTGTACCGAGGGAACTCGCTGAGCACACTCTCAATATCGATCCCAAGTTTAAACTGGTCAAGCAATTCCTTCGTTGTTTTAATGAAGAGAGGCGCAAGGCCATTGGAGAAGACGTGGCCTAGATCTTAGCAGCTGGGTTCATCGTTGAAGTTTTCCACCCTAAGTGGTTGGCTAACCCGATGCTGGTACTTAAGAAAAACGGCACTTGGCATATGTATGTGGATTACACGGACCTTAATAAGGCTTGCCTAGCTGATCCCTTTGCGCTCCCTCATATTGATCAGATCATAGATGCTACGGTGGGTTGTGAGCGTTTGTGTTTTTTGGATGCTTATTCTGGATACCATCAAATCAAGATGGCAGTCAAAGACCAAGAGAAGATGGCTTTCAGTACACCTTTTGGAGCTTTCTGCTATGTGTCTATGCCTTTTGGGCTTAAGTGTGCCCAGGCAACTTATCAGCACTGTGTGCAGAACTGCTTCCATGATCAGATTGGGCGCAATGTTCATGCCTATGTGGATGATATTGTTGTGAAATCAAGAAAGAAGGACTCTGTTGGAGGATATGAAAGAGACCTTCGATAATCTCTGGGCTACAAGATGATGCTTAACCCGGTCAATTGCATTTTTGGTGTGCTTGCAGGCAAGCTCTTGGGTTTTTTGGTCTCTAAGAGAGGCATGGAAGCTAACCCGGAGAAAATCAAGGCTATTACCTCACTGGCTAAGTCGACGTGTGTCAATGATGTTCAACGCTTGGCGGGTTGCATTGCAGCTTTAAGCCAGTTTATAAGCCGCCTGGCAGAGCAGGCTATTCCTCTATACCAGATGATGAAGAAAACATATCATTTTGTTTGGAGTGATGCTACCAATGAGGCATTTGAAGCGCTTAAGAAGCAACTGGCTGAGCTGCCGGTTCTCGCAGCTCCTATTGAGAAGGAATCTTTACTCTTATATGTGGCAGCAAATAGCAGAGCCGTCAGCGTAGCAGTTGTGGTGGAAAGGAAAGAGCCGGGTAAGGAGTATCCAGTCCAAAGGCCAGTTTATTATGTCAATGAGGTTTAGATTGAGTCAAAATAGAGATACCCGCATTGGCAGAAACTAGTATATGGGGTGTTCATGGCTAGTCGCAAATTGAAGCAATATTTTCTTGGTCATCCCATTACTGTGGTTGAGGGAGTCCTATATTAGGGGGACCTCGGCCGTCCGGCCTATTCGATATGGGCCGGACTGATGGGCCGTGAAGATAAAAGTAGAAGACCATTCCCCGTGTCTGGGTAGGACTCCTATATGCGTGGATGACAAGATTGGTGTCCGGATGAGCTATTTCCTTCCCTTGTAAACCAACTCTGTAAAACCCTAGGCCCTTTCGGTGTCTATATAAACCGTAGGGTTTAGTCCGTAGAGGCTATCAGAATATTCATAGGCTAGACATCTAGGGTTTATCCATTATGATCTCGAGGTAGATCAACTCTTGTAACCCCTATACTCATCGAATATAATCAAGCAAGACGTAGGGTTTTACCTCCTTTAAGAGGGGTCGAACCTGGGTAAACATTGTGTCCCATTGTCCCTTGTTACCATCGATCCTTAGACACACAGCTTGGCCCCCCCCTACCCGAGATCTGCCAGTTTTGACACCAACGGTGGTAAGTTCTGCTCCCTTGGGCGATATTATTCAGAACAGGGAGGCCACATGCAGAGTGGCTAAGTGGGCCATTGAACTCGGTCCCCATGGGTTGAAATATATGCCAAGGACAGCTATCAAATCACAGGCTCTTGTGGATTTCATCAATGATAGGACAGAGTTGCAGGCACCAGAGGAAAAGCCAGATAACACTTACTGGACGATTCATTTTGACGGGTCAAGGCATCTGGAGGGCTCGGGGGCTGGAGTTATCTTGACTTCCCCACGAGGTGATAAGTTTTGTTATGTGTTACAACTAATGTTCCCTTGCATTAATAATGCAACCGAGTTTGAGGCTTTGCTCCATGGCCTTCGGGTGGCTAAGGAGATGAACTTAAGCCGAGTCTCAGCCGAGTATGAGGCTTTGCTTCATGGCCTTTGGCGACCCAGATTTGGTGGCTCAGCAGGTCTCAGGCACTTGGGATTCTAAAGACCTGCTTATGGCGACTTATCGCCGGGCGGTTGACAGTATTGCTGACCATTTTCAAGGTTATCAAGTGGAATATGTTGATCATAGAAAGAATGAGGCAGCAGATGCTTTAAGCCGGCCAGGATCTCAAAGTAAGCCAGTGCCACCTAATATTTTCCTTGACATATTGCATAACCCTTCAGTTAAGCTACTAACAGAAGAGGATCTTGCAATCCCTAATCCAAAGGCACAGTTAGTGGCGGCTCTTCACGCCACCCCTGATTAGACAGTTTCTTATTTGGCTTATATGACCCAGAGAGAGTTGCCTGAGGATAAAGCTCTGGCCAGGAAAGTAACCCGGTGTTCTAAGTCCATGCCTATTATCAATGGCGAGTTACACCGATGCAGTGTCACAGGCGTGTTCCAGCATTGTGTTTCTCCTGAAGAGGGTTGCGAAATTCTAAGGGAGATCCATGAAGGAGACTATGGTCATCATGCCGACTCTAAATCCCTTGTGGCCAAAGCTTTTGTCATGGGTTTTATTGGTTAATGGCTCATGCCGATGCGGAGGATCTGGTCAACAAATGTGATGGTTGTCAAAAGTTTCCTCGACATACTCACGTGCTTTTATTGAGAGCTCCGCTGTGTTGTCAAGAAAGGAATCGATGGCTCACCTCGTCATCAATGACGATGCTATTTCCGGGGAGACCTTTCTCCCCGGTCAACTCTTCGTGTTCGGAGGCTTCGTGCTCCATGCCAATTTGTCCGCTCACCTTTAGCAGGTCAATAGCTACACCCATGGTCACCAGATCAGGTTTGGAAGCTTGAATTACATTGCCGATGTCCAAGGAGAACTGATCTTCGAGGAGATCACAACCTTAGACGCCGCTCCCCACTTATAGGAAGGAGGCCCTTCGGATCCGCTAACAGATCCAATCCAGGGGTCAACGCTCATAACTGCCTCGGCCTTAGACCCCGGGCAGACCACATCGTCCGAAGACAGAAGGATAAACCCCACCGGACTCTCTCCGGTCACGAAGCTTCCAGCCGGAGACCCAGATGCAACCACGCCGTTGGTGAACCCGAAATCAAACGGGACTCTCCCAGTTATCGGGGAGCCGGACTCGCCTTTGGATGCTAACTCTGAACTATCGAGGTCTGTGTCCATTGGGCTTGATCAGGTGTCTATCACCGAGCCTGGCCCTGCAGATCCGCTTTCGCTCTTAAACGAAGCACTGGACTTAATACAATCTCTCACCATCACAAAAGTATCACATTCGAACTACACCCAGCTCAGGCTGGGGGCTGAGAGTAGGGAATTTTACATCCCACCCACCACCCACTTAATAGCCACTGTCAAGGATTTAGCCGACATGCTATACTACGCCTTCGAATACATCAATGGCATGGACGATGATGTCGATGCTGAACCAGATCACAACCCACCTATTACTGGGCATTGGATAACCACTTCTACCTACGACGTATACATGATGGACACGCCTGAGAAGGACAACGACGATGGCACTCAGGATCCAACCAAGGATAAGCCCGTCGATGAACCACCAAAGCGCCGGCGTCAGCAATGCCGCTCACGATCGTGTCGTGCAAAGGATAGAAATACCGGCACCGGAGATAATGACACTCCGGACAACATCGAAGATCCTGACCACCTCGTCAAACCCATGTCCAAACAGGACGAGAGGGAAGAGGGCCAATACAGCCCCGAACACGCTGATCACGAAGATTCGGAGGACAGTAACTACTTACTTGCCTTCGAGGAGGATGTTAGCCATGGCGACAAAGATTTTATCATCCCAGAGGAACCCCTCGAACAAGAGCGCTTGAAGCGATGGCTCATTGCCACCGTGCAGAGCCTGGAAAAGAAACAATAGCAGCTTCAAGCTAAACAGGACACGCTCAATGACAGATGGACCAAGGTCCTAGCCGCTGAAGAATACGACCTCGAGCGACCAGTAAAGAGCTACCCCAAACGCAGGCTGCTGCAACAATTCGACGACGAAGCCCTTGAGCCAATACCGTCAAAATACAATTATGCTGATCAGCCAGACCAACCACCACGTGGACGGGACAAAATGACTCACCATGCCGAACATCAGCCCCCACCCCCTCACCGTAGAGGCAAGGAGACAGCGGCTCCGGGCTACACATATGACTTACGTCAGGACCTGGCCAATAAAGCCGACCAGACTAGATCAATCTATGGATCCAGAGGATGTGCCCCGGCACGGGATGATAGCCATCAAGCCTGGCACGATGAGCATCATCAAGTTCGGGGTCAGCACCGAACATGGATGTCATCCGAACTCCATCGCGATGTCACCCGGTATAGAGGCATCGCACATCCTATGTGTTTTACTGATGAAGTAATGCAACACCAATTTCCGGAAGGGTTTAAACCCGTAAACATCGAGCAGTACGATGGAACGACAGATCCTACCATATGGATCAAAGATTTTCTTCTCCACATTCACATGGCCCGCGGAGATGACCTCCACGCCATTAAATACACTACAAAAAAAATACACTTCCATGATGATACGTGTTTGTCACAGTAGGTCGCGTTTTTTGTCATGGATGTACATCCATGACGATTTTATGACAGAATCAAGATAGTCATACCTGTGCTGTCGTAGAAGTGTTCCATGGCATTACCAAAATTATCATCACAGAAGTGTCCACTTCCATGACGATAAATCGCGCGTCACAAGAGTGCTTCCATCAAGGGTGACCGACACGTGGCATCCACAGTAACGGAACACCGTTAAGATATCGGGTTGGGTTTTAGATCCGATAACCCATTAACAGCCCGGACCAATGGGAAATTTCCACGTGTAAAATACTGATGGGCCGAAGGGAACACCTGTCAGCTCGTCAGTGGGCCAGATGTTGCCCGTCCATTGGAGGAGATATGCCTATGATACGTCGACATGTGGCTGGGCCCAATAGAGGCCCATATAGGTTAAAAAGGCCGACCCAGTCAAAGGCCCATAGTACTTAATCAGGTACTAGTGGTCCAACCCAATAACGACCTGCTTAATAAAGGCCCATTTACAGCCCGAAGCCAGATCTGGCCCATTAATTGTTCGCCCAATATTTGGGCCATTTACGACCCGAAGCCAGCACTGGCCCGTTAATTGTTCGCCCAATATTTGGGCCCATTTACGGCCTGAAGCCAGATCTGGCCTGTTAATTGTTCGCCATATATTTGTTCCCAACTACAACCCAGTGGCTTTCGGCCTGTTAGAGGCCCGATGTAGACATGCGCCCATTTCATCTCGGTGTGACTTTCGACTTGGGAATGGCCCATGCTGCCCATGGGCCACATCGGGCCCACTAACGGCCCTTGCTGAAGGTGGCAACAGTTAAGCCCAACGTGACTTTGGGCCTGTTAAAGGCCTGTCGCGTGATTCGGCCCGTTGATGCCTGTACTAAGCTTTCGGCCTCTTAAAGGCCCATGATATCAGTGGGCCAACTAAGGCCCGAGATATGTTTCGGCCTGGTAATGGCCCGTGAGCTAACTGGGCCCAAAAAGTCCCGGTCTACATTTCAGCCTGCTGAAGGCCCGTCGACGACTAGTGAAAATTGAGGCCCAACATGCATTTCTGCCTGCTAAAGGCCCGTGGTTTAATCTGGGCCGTAACAGGCCAGTACAATATTCAGCCTGTTAATGGCCCAACGCTACCTGGGCCATACTAAACGCTGGGTCGACAAAAGGCCCAACTAAAATATAGGCCGGTGTAAGTTGTGGGCCTCGCACAATGTGTGAAGGCCCCAATCATTTGGGCCCAAGAAAGACGCAGGTCGGCCCAATTGTGTCCCGCTAAAAACCAGGCCAATTAGAGTTGAATGTTTCGGCCCGGTCGACTGTCGTGGTTCTAAGTCTGACAGTAGAGTGGGGGGTAGGTATGGAGAGGCAAGGTTCTAGCTACGGAGAAGTTGTAAACACAAGAGATGTACGAGTTCAGGCCCTTCTCGGAGGAAGTAAAAGCCCTACGTCTCGGAGCCCGGAGGCGGTCGAGTGGATTGTATGTATATGAGTTACAGGGTGCCCAACCCTTCTGCCTGTGGAGGGGGTGGCTTATATAGAGTGCGCCAGGACCCCAGCCAGCCCATGTAATGAAGGGTTTAAGGGACATTAAGTCCGGGGCGTTACTGGTAACGTCCCACATAAAGTGTCTTAACTACCATAAAGTCTACTTAACTACAGGCCGTTGCAGTGCAGAGTGCCTTTTGAACTCCTGGTAGTCGAGTGAGTCTTCGTGGTCGAGTCCTTCAAGTCAGTCGACTGGAAGGTGACCTCTTCTAAGGGTGTCCTTGGGCAGGGTACTTAGATCAGGTCTGTGACCCTACCCTAGGTACATGACTCCATCATTAGCCCCCGAATGGATTGAGGCTTCGAGTGAGGAAGGAGTTGATGTTGTTTCCGATTAAC
This sequence comes from Triticum dicoccoides, assembly GCF_002162155.2. Taxonomy (NCBI): domain Eukaryota; kingdom Viridiplantae; phylum Streptophyta; class Magnoliopsida; order Poales; family Poaceae; genus Triticum; species Triticum dicoccoides. Next base: position 483,532,401 of record NC_041385.1, read on the forward strand.
CTTTGCACACTGGTCGTGCGTTGTTCTGGACCAAAGAATCTCTTCGTTGATAGTGAGCAACTTGTCTTCAATCGACTCGATCCATTCTTTTCTTTCGTCGAGTGATCTTTCGGGCTTCGACGATTTCCGAGCGACGGATCGCAGGAAATCCCGTGCCTGACAGACCGATCTGCCGTTCGCGGATTCCGCGGGATGCGAAATTTGGGGAAACGCGCGAAGCGGAGCGGACCGCGGCGTTCGGATGGGACGGGACATAGACGCCTCGATCCCCGCGCCGCTTTCTTCGCCACGTATCCCACCTACATAACTGTTCCAGGATATGATTAGATCGATCGGGCCCACCTGTCATCCACTCGGAAGGGACCTTATAAATGCGCCCGGCGAGGGTTTTTTGAACAGTGCCTCAGCATTCTCTTTCTCTGCTCCCTTCGTCTCCGCCCAACGCGCTCGCTCTCGCCTCCGCACAACTTTTCCTCGCGCGTCTCACCGGCAACCATGGCCAAGGAGAAGACGGCGGCGCTGGAACGCGCGAAGAAGGCGTCGGCGACGGAGAAGGCGAAGGGGAGATCCACCAGCCGCGGCGGGTCTTCGTCTAGATCCCGCCTGCCGAAGGGCTGGGTCCAGGGAGATTGGATCCAGTCGACCATCACGGAGAAGGACCTCCTCGACATGGCCAACGAGGGCCTGATCCCTCATGGAGCTGCAAGGCTTCCGGGGAAAGAATGGCAGCCCCAGCCGGAGGAAGGTGAGTGCGTGTTGCTGGCTACCCATGTCGACCGCGGATTTTCTTTGCCGCCGAGTATTTTCTTCCGTGGTTTCTTGAACTTCTTTGGAGTGCAACTCCACCACTTTACCCCTAATTCTATCGCCTATCTTGCCGCATTCGTGTCCATGTGTGAGGGTTTTCTGGGCTGTCGACCGCACTGGGGCTTGTTCAAGCATATATTCACGTGTCGCTCTCAGACCGTGAAGAAGGCGAGCCCAGGCGACGAAAGAACCCGAGTTGTCCAAATGTGTGGGGGCCTGGGGATCCAGGTGAGGAACAAGAGCACCTTCCCAGCCATGACATTTCCCGAGTCAGTCAGAGGCTGGCAGTCGACCTGGTTCTACTGCCAGGATCAGTCGACTCCGGGGCAGTCGAGTGGACTCCCTCAGTTTACCATGGACCGAGTGAACAAGCCCTCCTCTCTGAAGTTAATTCCGGAGGAGAAAGCCGACGTGAAGATGTTGATGGAGCGCGTAGTACAGTTGGTTCGGGAGGGAGTGACGGGCATGGATCTCCTGGAGGTTTTCCTTAGGCGTCGTATCCAGCCCCTTCAGTTCCGGAGCCATTGCATGTGGTTGTACTGTGGGACTGAGGATGAGACTCGGGTCCATCCAGAAGCAGTCGACGATGCCACTCTGGAAAGGTGGATGGCCGCCGTTACCGGAAACAAGGATAACCCACGCGGAGCCAGAAGGATTCCTCCACTTGACCACCACAGTGATCCAAACAAGGTATGCCTGCTCAGCTCCCCACTGTGTTCTTGTCATATTCATTTCTGTTTATTCTGCCAATCGGTCGATTGATCTTTGTCTTGATGTCTATCAGGCCCTCACCGAGCTGTACTCGATGCCCAATGGAGCACAGGCTCCGACTGAGGAGGGTGAAGCGAGTGGGGGCGAGAGCCAGGAGGAGGAGTGGGACTCGGACGCTGCCGAGGACGATGATGACGATGACGATGATGACGGTGATGAAGATGATGCTGAAGACGAGGAAGAAGAGGAGGAGGAGGTCGTACCACCGCGCTCGGAAAGGCGGTCGAAGCTTGTCCACGACCCTGCGACTGAACGTGGCAAGGGGGTTGCGACCGTTGCACAGTCGACCAAGCGCCCTCGGACCACCTCTCCGGCGCCGACTGAAAAGGCGTCGAAGCAGCCCAGGGTGGCTCCGTCAAAGCCGACCAAACTCCTGCCGAAGATGAAGGTGTCCATCCCCACCATATCAGGGTAATCGTGCTGCTTAAGTCTTCTTATTTTGTACGAACTTTATCTCTGGCTGGCGCTGGGATTAGTCGATTGATTCTTTGGAGTTGCAGTGCTGCTACTTCCGAGACCTCAGCCCGGGCTGATGACCATGAGATGGAGGACGCAGCAACCTCAAAACCAGGTACTATACTCTTAACGCCGTTTTTAGTCGACTGACTTATGATCTATAATCCTGATTCTTCTCTGTAGCTCCACCCAATGTTGTTATCACTCTCCCAGATGATGATGAAGATGAGGAACCGCTGAAGCACATAAGGAGTAGGAAAATGTCTGCCAGCAGGGTGCCCCAGGATGTGACGGCGCCTGAGACTCTGGTTGCGGAGGAGGAGAACACCACTCGACACACTGTGTCCTTCGCAGATCCACTGACGAGTGCTCAGCAGCCCTCCCTCTTCACGATGCACCACGTCCCAGAGGACCAAGCTGGCGCCGCGAAGGAGGCGATACGCCAGGCAGGGATCATGATGGAGCAGTTAAGGACCATCCGGGATGCGAGCCAGGCAGCTTACGACGCCAGTTCCGCCCTTCAAAGCAATGTTCAGGTCAGTCGACCATCGCCTGTTCTGTTAGGATATGCTATCAAATTTTTTTCTTTCCAACATCTACGGTAGTCACCCACTGGGTGTGTTGATTTAGACTCCGTGTTAGCGGGGGCACGCTGAGTGCACCCGCTGGGTGTAGTCCCCAAGGCTAAGGTCGACTGCTGGCAGTCGGCCTTAGGCTTTATAATTTCAGTCTTTCCGTCATCCGACTATGGCGAATGGATTTCGAAAGCCGGTCGACTGGTCGACTGGTCGACTCTGTCTTCAATAGGATTAGTGGGGGCACGCTGAGTGCACCCACTGGGTGTAGTCCCCGAGACTGTGGTCGACTGCTTGCAGTCGATTACAGTCTTTAAAGAATACATCATCTTTTTTTTTTGAGGTCGACTGGTCGACTTTATCTTTAATAGGATTAGTGGGGGCACGCTGAGTGCACCCACTGGGTGTGGTCCCCGAGATTACGGTCGAATGCTTGTATTCGGCTGTAGTCTTAGAAACGTGTGATTTTTCCTTTTTCACTTGGAAGTGAATTATATTTGACATTTAGTCGATTGGTTCTTCGTAGAACTCCTGTGATCTTGTGGCTCGCTACTCTGAGCTGGAAAACAAGCACATTCAGCTTGAGCTGAATTTGAAGCTGGTTCAGGAGAATCTGACGAAGGCAAAGGAGGAGACCGAAGGTATGTTTGGTGAGACCTTGACGACTGCTTTTTCCCTTCGTTTGTTTCAAAATCTGATCTTGCTGTAACTTGCAGGTAAGGTAAGGGAGGCCCAACAGAAAAAAGACCTTGAATTAGCTGAGAAGATCAAGCTTGCTGACGAGAAGTTAGCTTCAGTCACCAAGCTTGAACAAGACAATACCAATCTGAAAGCTGCTCTTGGGATCGCCAACAAGGAAGTCAGTCGACTGAAAACTGATAAAGCTGCCCTGACCGACCAAGTCAGTAAGTTGACTGGGAAGAAAAATGATCTGGAGTCCTTCCTGAGTGGTCTTGCCAAGAAGTTGTTCCTTATGCTTGAAGGTAAACCTCTATGCTCGGTAATCATTTCAATCGTGGTTTTTCCATTCGACCATCGCCTTGACTCGGTGATCGTCCTTGCAGAATTTTGTCAAAACTTTGAAGAAGAAACTAGCCGGCTGGAACCAAACCTTGACCCCGTCAATTCTCCGGTGAACGACGAAGTTGCCATGAATGTTTTCCGACTGGAGTCCCGTGTTGCAGCTGTCGTGGACTATCTTGCAAGGCTGAAGGTCGCCACATCTCGCATCGACTCGACGCTCTGGCCCGGGGAGACACTTCAGAATGACCTCGAGTCGCTGATGGCTCGCTTGAACACGATCCCTGGTCGAGTGCAGGAGTGGAAAAAGTCCTCGGCTCGGTGCGGTGCAGATGTTGCTCTGTGTCTGGCCCGAGTTCATTGCAAAGATGCGCGAGAAGAGAAGCTGGCGGCCCTCCGGGTGGCCAATACCAAGAAACACGACTTCAGGTCCTTTATGGAAACTTTCCTTGCGGCTGCCACTCGGATCGCGGATGGAATTGATCTTGATGAGTTTGTTGCACCTTCCAGCCCTCCACAGGAGGGGTAAAAAACTTCTTCTAAGCTCGACACTTTAAATTTGCCTCGGTATGCCGAGTGGAGTTGTAACCGATAAACTTTAACAGGTCTAGTGCCTGAGCACTTTCGGTTCCTTTTGGTATCGATCCCAACTTGAACTTGGTGTTTGAATAAGATTACTTTTGGCTCGAAAATGTCTTTTGCAAGCCCAAAGCAAGACGCTTACTGCAGTCGACTTATTCCTTAGTCCACTTAGGCGAGCACTGGGCTGCAGCTAAGCCCCCAAGTGAGAGGTTTGCTCTTCACTCGGTAGGATTTTGATAACTTAGGCGAGTACAGGGCTGCAGCTAAGCCTCCGAGTGAGAGGTTTACTCTTCACTCGGTAGGATTTTGATAACTTAGGCGAGTACTTAGACTGCAGCTAAGCCTCCGAGTGGAAGTCTGGCTTACCACTCGGTAGGATTTTCATAACTTAGGCGAGTACTTGGACTGCAGCTAAGCCTCCGAGTGAGAGGTTTGCTCTTCACTCGATAGGATTTCGATAACTTAGGCGAGTACTTGGACTGCAGCTAAGCCTCCGAGTGGAAGTCTGGCTTACCACTC
>NC_041385.1:483537558-483649868 GCF_002162155.2 Triticum dicoccoides
CCCCCGAGTGGGAGGTTTGCTCTTCACTCGGTAGGATTTTTATATCTTAGGTGAGCACTGGGCTGCAGCTAAGCCCCCGAGTGAGAGGTTTGCTCTTCACTCGGTGGGATTTTGATAACTTAGGCGAGTACTTGGACTGCAGCTAAGCCTCCGAGTGGAAGTCTGGCTTACCACTCGGTAGGATTTTCATAACTTAGGCGGGTACTTGGACTGCAGCTAAGCCTCCGAGTGAGAGGTTTGCTCTTCACTCGGTAGGATTTTCATAACTTAGGCAAAACGGATTCGCAGCTAAGCCTCCGAGTGGGAGTCTGGCTCTTCACTCGGTAGGATTTTCATAACTTAGGCGAAACGGATTCGCAGCTAAGCCTCCGAGTGGGAGTCTGGCTCACCACTCGGTAGGATTTTTTACAAACTTACGCGGAACGGATTCGCGGCTAAGTCACCCACTGAGGGGGGATTTTATTGGACAAAATAAAAAGTGACAAAAATTATGGAGGAACTATGACACTATTATTTTGAGGTCCATGAACTACAGAAGTACTTTATTGCAACTCATCCGAGTGATAAAACTTAAGTGTAAAATGGGCGGAGTAGTTCCGTGTTCCAAGCTCGGGGCTCGTCGATATTATGCTCGACGTTGTAAAGACGGTACGCCCCGTTGTGAAGAACTTTGGTGACGATGAAGGGTCCTTCCCAAGAAGGAGCAAGCTTGTGTTGTTTCTTCTGATCCACTCGGAGAACTAAATCTCCTTCTTGGAAGGCTCGACCTCTCACATTTCTGGCGTGGAAACGACGCAAATCTTGTTGGTAGATGGTCGACCGGATCAGAGCCATCTCCCTTTCTTCCTCTAAAAGGTCGACTGCGTCCTGCCGCGCTTGTTCAGCTTCTGCTTCGTTGTAGATTTCAACTCGAGGAGCATTGTGGAGAAGATCACTCGGCAAGACTGCTTCAGCTCCGTAGACCAAGAAGAATGGAGTTCTTCCGGTCGACCGATTAGGTGTGGTCCGCAGTCCCCAAAGCACCGAGGGAAGTTCGTCGACCCAAGCTCCAGCTGCATGCTTGAGATCACGCATCAGTCGGGGTTTCAATCCCTTGAGAATCAGGCCATTGGCTCGCTCCGCTTGTCCATTCGACTGGGGATGGGCGACTGAAGCGTAGTCGACTCGTGTGCCTTGAGAGTTACAGAAATCTCTGAATTCCTCCGAGTCAAAGTTTGACCCATTATCCGTAATGATGCTGTGAGGGACTCCATATATGAATATTAGTTCCCTGATGAAGCTAACAGCAGTACCGGCGTCAAGGTTCTTGATTGGTTTAGCCTCAATCCACTTGGTGAACTTGTCGACTGCCACCAGCACATGCGTGAAGCCACTTCGCCCTGTTCTCAAAGGACCGACCATGTCCAACCCCCATACTGCGAAAGGCCAGACGAGTGGAATGGTCTTCAGGGCTGATGCAGGCTTGTGCGACATATTCGAGTAAAACTGACATCCCTCGCACTTATCTACTATCTCCTTTGCCATCTCATTCGCCTTTGGCCAGTAAAATCCGGCTCGGTATGCTTTGGCCACGATAGTCCGAGAGGACGCATGATGACCGCAGGTCCCCGAGTGAATATCATTAAGGATGATTCGACCTTCTTCTGGCGTTATGCACTTCTGACCAACTCCAGTCGCGCTTTCTCTGTATAACTGTCCTTTGATTACGGTAAAGGCCTTAGATCGACGGACGATCTGTCGAGCCTCTTCCTCATCCTCTGGGAGCTCTTTTCTCAGGATATATGCGATATATGGAACTGTCCAATCGGGAATGACCACCAAGATCTCCATAACCAAGTTGACTACTGCCGGGACTTCAACCTCAGTCGGATCTGTGGCACTCTTGGGCTGTGGAGCTTCTTCAGTGAAAGGATCTTCTTTGACTGACGGAGTGTGTATATGCTCCAAGAACACACCACTCGGAATGGCTTCTCTCTTGGAACCTATCTTTGCTAGATCATCAGCTGCTTGATTTTTCAGTCGGGGTATATGATGGAGCTCCAACCCCTCGAACCTCTTTTCCAGCTTCCTCACTGCACTGCAGTATCCAGTCATGGCTGGGCTTCTCACATCCCACTCCTTCATCACTTGGTTGACCACTAAATCCGAGCCGCCATAGACCATCAGGCGACGGACGCCGAGTGAAATGGCCATGCGCAACCCGTATAAGAGGGCCTCATATTCTGCCTCATTGTTGGAGGAATCAAAGTGAATCTGGAGCACATATCTAAGCTTATCTCCTCTGGGGGAAACCAGGACAACCCCAGCACCGGAACCATTCAACATCTTAGAGCCATCAAAGAACATGGTCCAATGCTCCGAGTGAACTTCAGTCGGCTGCTGCTGTTCAATCCACTCGGCGAGGAAATCTGTATTGCCTGGGACTTAATGGCTTTCTTTGCCTCAAACTTGATATCAAGGGGAAGAAGTTCAATCGCCCATTTAGCTACTCGACCAGTTGCATCTCTGTTGTGCAAAATCTCTGATAGTGGAGCGTCGCTGACGACTGTGATGGAGTGATCAGAGAAATAATGAGCAACCTTCTTTGTGGTCATGTATATTCCATACACAAGCTTCTGATAATGAGGATATCTCTGCTTGGATGGAGTCAAGACTTCAGACAAATAATACACTGGGCGCTGAACTTTGAGAGCTTTTCCTTCTTCTTCCCGCTCGACCGTAAGCACAGTACTGACGACTTGTCCTGTGGCTGCGATATAGAGCAACAGAGGCTCTTTGCTGATTGGAGCAGCAAGCGCCGGCTGGGTGGAGAGCAGAGCTTTTAGCTCGGCAAACGCTGCATCAGCTTCTGGAGTCCACTCGAACTTGTCTGCCTTCTTCATCAGTCGGTAAAGAGGCAATGCCTTTTTACCGAGTCGTGAGATGAATCGACTTAATGCGGCCAAGCATCCAGTAAGCTTCTGGACATCGTGCACTCGCACAGGGAGTTTCATTCGGAGAATAGTGCCGATCTTCTCTGGATTAGCGTCGATTCCTCGTTCGGAAACGAGAAAACCGAGTAACTTGCCACTAGGAACTCCAAATGTGCACTTTGATGGATTGAGCTTGATATCATACCTTCGGAGGTTGGCAAATGTTTCGGCGAGGTCAGCGAGCAGGTCGGAACCTTTTCGTGACTTGACGATGATATCATCCATGTACGCTTCCACATTCCGACTGATTTGAGTGAGTAGACACTTCTGAATCATTCGCATAAATGTGGCTCCGGCATTGTTGAGGCCGAATGGCATGGTGATATAGCAGAAGCACCCAAATGGAGTGATGAAAGCTATTTTTACCTCGTCGGGTCCGTACAGACGGATCTGGTGGTACCCGGAGTAGGCGTCTAGAAAAGACAGTCTCTCGCATCCCGCGGTCGAGTCAACAATTTGATCTATGCGAGGGAGAGGAAAATGATCTTTCGGGCAGGCCCGGTTGATGTGCTTGAAATCAATGCACATTCGGAGTGATTTGTCTTTCTTAGGAACCATGACGACATTAGCGAGCCACTCGGAGTGGTATATCTCTCGGATAAATCCTGCCGCCAACAGTCGAGCCACTTCCTCACCAATGGCTTTTCTCTTCTGGACGGAGGACCGCCGAAGATGCTCTTTAACTGGTTTTGCAGATGAGTCGACTCTTAGGCGATGCTCAGCCAGTCCCCTGGGAACACCTGGCATGTCAGCGGGCTTCCATGCAAAAATGTCCCAGTTCTCACGGAGGAACTGGATGAGCGCTTCTTCCTATTTCGGGTCGAGTGTTGTGGAGATGTGGGTCGGAGCTGCATCGGGGTCGGTCGGGTGAATGTGAACAGGCTTCATCTCACCGGACGACTGAAATGCAGACTCTGTGGCGGGTTTCTTGGATCGCAGCAAGTCACTCGGATCTGCGTTTTGCTTGTATTCTTCGAACTCGACCGCTGTCACCTGGGAATCAGCAATTTTTGAGCCTTTCTGGAAGCACTCTTCTGCCTTTTTCCGATCACCGGTGACAGTGATCACTCCTTTGGGGCCGGGCATCTTCAATTTGAGGTACACGTAACATGGTCGAGCCATGAACCGTGCATAAGCTGGTCTCCCCAAAATGGCATGATATGCACTCTGAAAATCCACGACCTCGAACGTCAACTTCTCTTTGCGGAAATGTTTCGAATCACCAAACACCACGTCCAGAGCTATTTGGCCGAGTGACTCGGCTTTCTTTCCTGGTATAACTCCATGAAAGCTCATGTTACTGGTGCTCAGTCGGGACATCGGAATGCCCATTCCTTTCAGTGTGTCTGCATACAGCAAATTCAGCCCACTACCACCGTCCATAAGCACTTTCGTCAGTCGAGTGCCTTCAACAACTGGATCGACCACCAAAGCTTGCCTCCCAGGGGTGGCAATATGAGTCGGGTGATCAGATTGGTCGAAGGTGATGGGTGTTTGGGACCATTTCAGATAATTTGCTTTTGCTGGGGCAACCATGTTCACCTCACGGTTAATAACTTTCAATCGACTCTTGATCTCCACATCTGCAAAGATCATCAGAGTAGAGTTGATATGCGGATATCCTTCCTCACTGTCCTCCTTGTCTTCGGCCTTGTCCGACTCCTTCTCCTTGTTATTAGACTGTTTTCCCTGAAACTGCTGGATCAGGAGTCGACATTGGCGAGTGGTGTGCTTCGGGTAGATGATATTCCCCTCTTCGTCTTTCTTCGTGTGGATGTGACACGGCATATCCATCATGTCGTTCCCTTCTTTATCCTTTACCTTCTTAGGGTTCCAGGATCCTTTTGGTTTCCCTTTAAACTTTCCCTGAGTCACGGCCAGAGCCTCTCCAGGAGCTGCCGGTTCAGCCTTCCGCTTCTGTTTCCGACTGGTGTTTCCCTTTTCCGACTGACTCGGCTTGTGCTTGCCGCTTCGGAGTCGGTCTTCTTCTTCGCCGTTGGCGTACTTGGTAGGAATCTCCATCATCCGACTCAAGGTCATGTCACCGGTTCGACCAAACTTCAAACTCAATTCTCTGTTCTTGACGCCATCTTTAAAGGCGCAGACTGCCTGATGATCAGACACATTCTCCACAGTATGGTGCAAAGTGATCCATCTCTGAATATACTCTCTGAGAGTCTCATTGGTCTTCTGCACGCAGACTTGCAACTCCGTCAGTCCAGCCAGTCGCTTGCAAGTTCCTTCAAACGTTCTGATGAACACTCGGGACAGATCTTCCCAAGTGTAAATGCTGCTAGGAGGTAATTGAGTCAACCATGCCCTGGCAGAACCTTCTAGCATGAGGGGCAAATGCTTCATGGCCACCTCGTCGTTCCCACCACCAATCTGAACCGCCACTCGGTAGTCCTCAAGCCAAGTTTCAGGCTTAGACTCACCAGTGAACTTGCTGACTCCTGTTGCCAACCTGAAATTGGGAGGGATAACTGCGGCTCTGATAGCTCTGCTGAAACATTCAGGACCAGAAACATGCACTCGACTGCTTGTGGGCGCATCTCTGTCGAGTCCGCCTCGATGGGCTCTGTTCCGGTCGACCAAACCTTGCACGATAATGGATCGCGCGTCGAAGCCTGGTTCTCTGGGGTCGACTGGAACTCTTCGCCCCGTACTGAACTGACGTCTGTCATCTTGCTGCCGAGGAGCGTAAGACCCACCCCTCGGAGGGGAATTGGGCACTCGACGCCTATCATCTCGGTCGAGTCGGTCACCATATTGGTCTCGCCGATTCTCGCGCCCTTCACGCCGCGGAGGCGATCTGGGACTGTGAGCCGACTGAACCGTATTCGCAGCGACGGATCGACTGTGAATTCTGTTGCGCGACTGCGACACGGCCGAATTCTGATCTCCTGCTGCCCGGAGCAGATCCCTGATCTGCATCAAGCCTCTGCCAGCTTCCGACTGAGAGGGCTGGATGGACTCTGCTATACGGGTCGCAGCTGCCAAATTCTGGATTGGGGTTCGATATACCTGAGTCGGCGGGAAGAGTTGACGTCGACTGGTGTCGGGAACTCGTTGCCGCGCGCGCTTGTCGAGTGCTCGCTGAAGATTCTCCAGTCGAGTGCGTTCGGCCAAATTGGCCAAACGTGCCTCCTCCAAGGCGCGAGCCTCGGGGGTTTCTCCTGCCATGGGAGTACGCAGGACATCCACGTTCCTGCGGCGAAGTTCTTCTCTTTGCAGAGAGTCGAGTGGCTCGGGCTGGTACTCTTCGTGGTCTCGTGCGGGGTCGCCTCCGTTGCCTGCTCCACCATCACGGGCGAAGCCAGGGGGACTGCGGGGCCCGTCGACCATCATGATTTCCGCCGCTGGATCACTGCTATCGCACTCGGATGCGGTCTCTACGGAGCCAGTCGACAGATCGAACAGGCCGTAGAGAGATTTGTCGAGCTCGATTGCCGCAACTTGGGTGGTGGCCGTCTGGCGAGCTACCGCGTGCCTCACCCACCGCTGAGTCCTCGACCGGCCCGAGTGCTTGCGCTGGCGGGAGACCGGGAGGGTGGTCGATGGGGATGTCGACCGATACGGGGTCGACGGTTGCCGCAGCAGAACACCGCGGACACATGCGCGAAAATGCGTCGCACCGCGGACGGGGAGCGCATCATCGTCGAGTGGAGCCTCCTGGAGCCAGGCGGAGTCGTCGGCGACGAAGGTGAGAGCACCGAGACGGATCTCTCGACCCTCGGCCAAAACTCCAGCAGCCACCATGATGAAAGTACTCGGAAGAATCGCAACTTCTCCACAAAATTGCTAAAAACACCTGCCCCAAGGTGGGCGCCAACTGTCGTGGTTCTAAGTCTGACAGTAGAGTGGGGGGTAGGTATGGAGAGGCAAGGTTCTAGCTACGGAGAAGTTGTAAACACAAGAGATGTACGAGTTCAGGCCCTTCTCGGAGGAAGTAAAAGCCCTACGTCTCGGAGCCCGGAGGCGGTCGAGTGGATTGTGTGTATATGAGTTACAGGGTGCCCAACCCTTCTGCCTGTGGAGGGGGGTGGCTTATATAGAGTGCGCCAGGACCCCAGCCAGCCCACGTAATGAAGGGTTTAAGGGACATTAAGTCCGGGGCATTACTGGTAACGTCCCACATAAAGTGTCTTAACTACCATAAAGTCTACTTAACTACAGGCCGTTGCAGTGCAGAGTGCCTTTTGAACTCCTGGTAGTCGAGTGAGTCTTCGTGGTCGAGTCCTTCAAGTCAGTCGACTGGAAGGTGACCTCTTCTAAGGGTGTCCTTGGGCAGGGTACTTAGATCAGGTCTGTGACCCTACCCTAGGTACATGACTCCATCATCGACTACATCTGATTTTTCTCAGATAGAGAATGATGGCAGTAACTAGTAGGAATTAAGAACAAACCTACTCTATACAATAAAGAAATTATGGCATAGTAACTAAGAATAAACCTACACTATACAATAAAGGATTTAAGGTATATTACATCCACTGGGCATCAAAGTTCGCCACCAGTGATCATAAAGCGCAATGAGGAAGCAGATTACAAAAACTAGGCACCATTGCAGCGTAACAAAAAATAGTGAACCGAGACCACTTCCAAGACAGTTCAAGAAAGGTTAGCCTTGCGGGGGAACTGCTGCGCAAGCTGCTGAGCAAGGCTGTGAGACCGTCCTAGCATGTCGGTCATAGCTTCCAGGTGTAGCTGTTTAGCAATGAGGTTCTAATTGGTGTTCTCCGCAATATTTCTTAGAGATAGGACTTCAAGTTGAAGTTGAGTTGTAGAATGCCTTTCTGCTAGAACTTGGGACTGAAGAAGTCGAACTGATTCAAACAACGAATTCTGTGAGCTTGTCTGACTGCTAGTATCAAGTAACTTGAACATTGCATCAAGACAAGACTTTGGGGTTGTCTCACTATCTTCAAGATGTTTTGCCTTCTTTGCTGCAATATATGTTGGGTTTGTCTCATAGCCTTCAACATACTTGTGCATGCCATCAGGCATATCACCCTGAAACAAAGCAGAGAGATGATAGGTTTTGCACGTGTATAAACAAAGATGTTAACTATGCTGTCAATTCCATCCAATTTCAAATTAGAAAATAAAGAGTAAGTTCAAAATATCAATAGCATAATTTGGCATTGTTCATAATGCGGGGAGCTTCACCACACTACTGGATTACCATGTCAACATAACAAGCACAGATGAAGGGCAAAGAAAATCATTGTATCTATTTTGGTTAATGTGCATGGCATGTTGTTCATATCATCAGCCACATCAGTAAGATAAAACAGGAGATGACAAGGTGCAAACGTGGGCTGCTTCACCACACACTGGATTATAGATCCACAAAAAGAAGCATACATATAGGGAGTATTAATTAATGTGCATGGTATGAATAAGGAATTTGGTTTTACAAGTAAAACTTAGAATTTACGGTTCTTGCGAACATGCATTTTGGTAGAAACAGCAAACTAAACAGCAGTAAACGATAGGGAGTATGAGAAAATTAAACAGCAGTTAAGGATAAAGGCTTTAGGACTGACTTACATTAACAGTTAACATCGGCTTTATAATGCCCTTCTCCATGTGAAGGGAAGGATAACTCAAGAATTTCAGCACAGAATCTTCTTCATAAGCATTGCCTGTACTCTACATTTTGTAGAGAGTAATTATAGATATGATAATACTGGAATGGATAGAGGATAATGAAGATAAGATGCAGATTGATGCTACATAATCAACTACCAATCCCTAGAAGTACAAGCGTTACAGGACAAAATGTACTAACAAGAGCAATGGGCTACACTTCTGCACTGGCATTGTCTATGTATTCTACTTGTTAGTAAGATTAAATATAGATCTGATCTTTTTTAGTAAATGGTGGGCGAGGGAGATAAGATGCAGAATGCTACAAAATGAACCAATCCCTCTTTCCATAATACAAGAGTGTTTTGAACACTGGTGTACTGTATAAAATGTTCTTATATTATGGGACGGAGGGAGTAGCTGTTAATGTAGGTACATTGATAGACCACGTTCAGTCCTTACAAGAGGACTGCAGAGCTAAACCTCTTCAAAAGCATTGGGTTGATTCTAAATTTATGTAAGAGTCCATACGGATCTTATAATGTCCACCAAATGGACGATTACGAGGCTAACATGTGCAGTGATGCTACATAACCAAACATCTATGAAAGTAAGTATGGTCATACAGGGCAAGAGTGTGCAGTATAGTTGCGAGATTCTGTGGTCCCTTGAGAGCGAATGTTCTTCTGCTAACAGTTTTCGTACAAGTGAGACATTAAGGCAAATACAGAAATGTAGTTCAAATTGTGATGTAATATCATAGACAGTACCTTAAGTTGCAGCCGAGACCAATGTGTAACAAGATTATTCCAGTCACCGTTGGATAAATGTAGCACCGGAGACTTTACAGAAATTTCGTTCAGAGGCTTGCCATCGAAGTGCGCTTGCCTCAGGTAGGAACGATACTTCATCAATGAGTGCTTGAAAAGTGCAACCAACCCTTGCTCGTCTTCACAATCGAGTTTGCTCCTCGCCTATTTAAAAGAATGAAATCTTGTGTCTTCTGTCAGCAGAAACATATGCAGTAATGACCATGAATAACATTAGTACATTACTTACGCATAAGTTGCGGAGGAAGACTGGAAATTGTTCTGTGTCTGCGGTATAATCTTTCCATGAAGGAAAGATGCGCACAAAGTTCCTGACAACAACATAAGCTTCGTCTTCTAAACTGGGAAGAAATGGAACAGGGGTCCTATTTGCTGCAATTGGGGCTCTCTCTGGTTCGAAAAGGGATTTGGCAACTGGATTTGGTGTACTCTTTGTTGGAATGGGAGTTTTGCATCATAGAGCTGGTGCTATGTCAACTGGCATAATCATACTGTTTGCTGTAGTTGGGGTCTGCTGAGTTGGGGCATCAGAAATGACCACTGTAGTAGGGCTAGAGTCTGCTAGAGTTGGGGTGTTTTGTGGGTCAGGTGATATCACAACTACACCTAATGGGCTATTTGATTTATCAGGTGCCCCTACCTTTTCCAAATACTTTGCTTGTGCTCCTCCCCGATCAGCAATCGCCCTCTTCCTTTTGAATGTCTGATACACAAGAACAACATTTGAATGGATAAATATGGTATGATGACAGATGGAATATGTACTGAAAATGGATAGGCAGGGGGTATTCACACACACGATGTGTAAACTAAGCTAATGGCAGTTCAACAAAGTAGAAGCAATGCAAAGCATCAGTTGCAAGATATGTGCGACCAATGTAACCTTGGAAAGTTAGAGCAAGCACCTTGATGGGTGAATAAGATAGGGCATCTTGCTCTGACTCCTCCACTATGGAGCTACATTGACTTAGGTCTCCCTCTAGCTTAGAATCACTGTTAGGATCATATTCTCAGCATGAATCTGTAGGTGGAGAGCGTTTGCATTGCATTGCATCCAGACTTGATTTCAGTCCCTTAATGCCAAGTTTGACAACCATGGCATTGTTCTTCTTTATTCTTTTCATGCACGCAAGCTCATAATCATTATGATGTTCTTCAGAATCTGAGATTCATGAAAACATAAAAAGTAGTCAGATTATCTATGGAAAGCATTGTGGATTCAACTCGAAGAGTGTCTCCCTATAAACCCCTACATATGCAAAGTTCACCCCCCAACCGTGCTTACCAGACCACACACAAAAATACAAACCCCTTATGTCTCTATAACAGGCAGACACACATTTCAAAACTGAAGTAGGAACATTAGAATCATATGAAATTCGTATTTGAACAAATAAACTAAGGAACTATGAGTGGCATAATGTTTGGCCTCAAGGGTGGAGTGTTGGTAGTGCGACACAAAGCAAGTAGGCAGATTGTATGCCATGTAAAAGATCGAAACCTATGTAAAAGCTGGAAATGACACTTTCTTTCTATACAATGCAATGTTCGTTGCGCACACATGATGGAAGAGATCACATAGATAAATACTATTCACTCATGTCTACGGTTCCAGTATTTAGAAACAGGGTGGTCCACCCTAAAAGAATATTGACAACAAATATGACAAGGCAAGCATAAATGTAGTGAATCAATCATTTACTTGTGAGCTTACTAGGACAAGTATGCAGAATTGTAACTGCAGTAAGAGACCGTCCAAAATCTGAATGAAGAAGTTTGTTTAGCACTTATTGTTTGCAACTAATCGACATGAATAATTGGATATTATATTGAATGAGTAAGAAAGACAAGTAAACTTGTCAACAAACCTAGCTTGCAGTAGTAATCTGGGTCAATATCACTATGACCAACAATCCAAAATGACTAGTGTCTGTTCCGATTGCCGGAATTTTGAAAACCCTGCGAACTTTAGAGGTACTAAAGATTATAGAAATACATCTGAACCTTTAAGTGTAGGTAGCATTGAGCACACAACAAACCCTAATGACAGTCCTACCTAATGAGTAATGAATCAATTAGAAAATGGGTGATGAGGAGTGGCTGCTGAGTGTTGAGGACATATCTCAGGATAAATCAGGTTGGCTTGGTGGGTGTTGCACGCCTGAGCTCTGAACATACTGGGAAGGTAGGCACGGCGGCGCGCCCAGGCAGGGGTGACGCTGTTGGGCGAGCGGCTCCTGACCTCCTGTTAGTCTGACGTCTCCTCCTAGAGTCACGCCGTCCGGGGACGGCAAGTCGTCGGCGAGGCAGGCGGCTGGGGGCGAGTAGAGATCGGAAGCGCGCAGCAGAATAGAGGGGAATCAGGGCCTGGGACGACCCAAAATCCCAGGGTGGTCCGGCCCACCGTGGACACCCTGTAGAGATACACACCCGAGTGGCGAACATGCATTTTCGAAACTAATTTATGAACATTTAGCTGACCAATTAAGCGACTTTGTTTTAATAATATTAGATTTGTATTTTAACAACTAAGCTTGTTTAGCTTGATGGGTGGAGCAGTGTTATTATGACACGAAGCACGTATTCTAATCGTATAGTGATCATAAAAGGGGGAAACTCTAAGAATATTTTTTTTAGCAAAAGAGGGTTTCCCCTCCGATTTCTACTAAAGAAACCACCACGGAACCAACATGATCAATTAAACCCTAAGCATGATCAATTAAACCGTATTATGACTGTGCCATGGCAGATTTGAAGTTGCAAACCGGAGAAATGATATTTAGCATCCATTGTTTGCTTTGAACTAAGAACTAAATTCTAAGAGCTGAAAAGAAAGTAGAGTAACCAAGTTAAGCTCTATTTTCTGGTTGAGATCAAAAATTGAGGAGATATGAAGTACCACCTCTCTTGCGACGCCGTGTAGGCATCTGGGGTGCGATGGTTGTCGGTGGCGTTGAAGCAGATCTGCGACGATAGACGGGTGCATCAGGGGATAAGTCCCGTTGCGGTGGAAGAGAAGGTCGTGTGAGCGGCCCCGGCAAAGAGGACGACGTCGCCGATGAAGCGAGAGGACGCGATGCAAGGCTATTGGTCCATCGCCGTGGATGAGAAACATCCATCTCTAGCAGTGCACGACGTGGTATTGGTAGGCGCTCCGGCATGGTGGAGGACGATGGCGATGGATGTGGTGGAGGACTGCGATGATGGATGGGGTGGTGGACGAAGGTTGGTGTGGGCATGGTGTTCTAGCACGGACGGTGTACGAATGGGAAAATGGAGGGAGAGGTACGGGGAACCATGTTTTTTGGGACGCGCCTGTCTAAAATATGGGAAAGTCACGAACTTAGCCCCCATTTAAAATTTGGACGTCTCGTTGGTTGGGGATAGGACGGTAATCTCGAATCTCGCTAATATTTGCCCAGAGCGATTTCGGGTGCGGAGAGGGTGGTTGGCACCCACGGTGTATGAACGGGGCTGACAGGTAGGGCGGTTGTGTCACGTCTGAGTGAAGTTACAAACCTGCCCCTATTGAAAATATTTGCCTACATCGATTTCGGCCGAGTCGAGTTTGTTTTGCCGCCCACCGTGTATGAATGGGGAATGGAGGGAGAAACAGAGGTCTTTCGGACGAGCTTGAATCAAATGTGTTTTGCCACCCATGTTTGATGCCCACCGTGTCGGAATGGGCTCAGAGGCGGTCGTGTCACGTCTAATTGAAGTTACTAACCTACCCCTATTTAGAGTAGTGGAAATCAGACCGATGGATTGTCCGTGTAATGGGTAGACAGTAATTTCCATCTCCCAAACACTTGGCTTCGGGCAACCGACGTGGGAGTGGACATTTTGCCGCTTCTTTCGAATTTTGGGACAATAAGCATCCACGTTTACCCTGGCAACTAAATTCGAATCCATTTTGTATTCCTATATGAATCTTTATAAATCATTCTATGTGTTTTTATATATCTTCAAAAGGACGACGAAGATGTATTCCACTGTCATATATGAATATGGTTTACAAATGCCGATACTCAAATTCAGAAGCTAGAATCCAGCTTAAGGTGAATTCAAATATTTGGAACACTTCATGTCCAACTCAAATGTCACACGCAGCATAATGTGTACTCCCATTTAGATATGTACACAAGCGATGTATCAAGATTCAAATACCGAGTCAATCAACCAAGAATGTACAGAACTAACAGACATATAAACACTTATAGAGTATATGGATCAATAATATCAACTAACATACATAAGCCAGGCCGTTGTACTTGGCTACAACAACATCCTTTTTCTAGCCAGCATCTTAGCCCTTTCCGATGCGTGCCACTTATGGTCCATCTATACTACTATTATTGCTGAATGCACATTCAGCCCGATTGGCATATTTGTAGGTCTGGCACAACAATCCAAATGAAATGTCTCCGAGTCTTATCAATTAATACAGACTTGTGCTCAAATAAAATTACAAACCAAAAAACAAAAAACAAAAACCAATTATTACATGACCTCTAAAACAAATGGTTTGATTGATTACATGAACAAACAATACAAAGGTTATTCAATGATGGAAAGAACATTTCACCTATGATTTACCAAGTAGGAATCTAATTTCCTTTTTTCCTTCAGGACCTTAACAATCTGGTCAGTCTCAGCTTGCTTCGATTTGAAATCCACCAAATATTTAATGGTTGTCTTGAGTACTGCTTGTGATTGTGCTGTTTGTTTCCTCAACATGTCAACTTAATCTCTAAGTGGAGAAGCAGAATCTCTTTCTACCACTAGTTTAGCCTCTAGAGCATCAGCAGTTGGCAATTCATAATGCACGATTGGGCTGGTGCCATTGATGTGGGATGATGCAACGTCCATGGGGACCTCGCTCTTTGATCTTGGGCTAACCTGTTTTGCCATTAAAGTTCTGATTGGATTCAGAAAAGTTGAAGTTAGCAAAACATCTCAACTGGAGTTATAACAGCAAACCAGTTAAACAAACAAGGAATTAAAGAGTTTCAATTGGATGCTGAAAATTAGTTATTAACATCATTGTAACCCGCTGTTGAAGTAGCAAAGCAGTTAAACAAACAAGTAGCTATTTAAGTTAAGGCAAACAGGTAATTCTTAATAGTAAGTATCAAACACATAGATATGCCTAGTCTACAATAGGATTAACAGGCTGTGGCATTATGTAGTCCGTAGCAAACTAAATTAAGCCAAGCAACGTAATTGAACAATTTTGCAATAAGTGGCTAACTAAAATTCTGAGAAGCAGGTAACTGAACTTACACTAGTTCTTTGTACAGGCACACTGCAACTTCTTTTTCGCTTACAAGGTTGTACGAAGGAGTCCATGGCATCAATTGCTTGGATACGTAGTCCCAATACTTCTTTCTTCCCACACTGCATTGGTAAGTTGAATGGTTAATCTGGTAAGATGGTGCGTCCTTGATATGTTATATGAGGACGTGTAGTCAGACTAGTTGTAGCCACACACATCACACTGGCTTTTACTGTACATTTCATGCGATTACTTTTGGCATATCGAGATCTAAGCAATCTACAATAGGATGAAAAGACTGACATCCTTCACATTATTGGCGAACTCAGTTCATAGAAACAAGCAATTCAACCATTCTGTGGGTAAATCAAAAGCGCCACTGGAATATTTTTCACTACCAATCATACACGCAAAAAGGAGTGACCCCACCATAGGGGCTGGTATGGGCGGCCGCCTCAAGTGGCTGGAAAGTGTGCACCTAGTTTGAGTCGTCCAGGTTGGCCGACGCTAGTTTTGTTCATCCCAACGCATGAGCAGGCAATGTAAAAAATGAAGAAAAATGTTTAAATTTGGATGGGCCAATAACATAAGTGCAAGGCAGGCCCTATAGCAGGATCGCGGCCCAAACGAGCGCCTCCCATATTGATCGACAGCAGGAAAAATCCCAATTCATTCACTCCAGCCTCCAGCCTGGTTCACTCCTAACCTAGTCGCCACTGGACAGACCGACACAGCACTTCCTCGCGCCCTTGTTCGAGGGAGGTCGCCGGGCTTCAAGCGAGTGGAAGGACAAGAAGATGAAGATCCAACCCTGGGTGTAGCCTGCGTGAGAGGCAGCGGCGACAACACAGGCATGGCATCGAGCTTGCGCAAACGGACAGACGCAGCTTGCAAGAGTAGCATGCGCAACGAGTAGGTACATCACATCGCTTATTATATCTAATTCAACTCTTCAATTTCTGGCCAATAGTTAAACCTGACGGTGTTGTAAAACTGCTTGTATGTAGGGAATCTATGAGAAAATGAAACCAATTTCTACTTATTTTATAACTCCCCCAATCAATACTAAACTGACTGAATCTGATGTATCTAATCAAGTTTCCGGTGCAAACATACAAGCTCATGTTGTTCTTGAGCCTGAAGTGTCTAATGAACAGACTGCTAATGAAGGATTTGATGCAAACATTTTACATGCTCCTGGTGATGAACATATAGTGTCTAATGAAGGATCTAATGCAAGCATTTTGCAAGATCATTGAAGGATTCAGTGTCTAATGATGATCTGCTATGTTGAGAGAGACAACGATTTGCAGGCATTGATGACAAGCAAATTATAGTGCATTTTGATAGCTTGAGAAAACATTGAGGCCATCTACCAGAAAGTCCCCGTATCATGACAACATAGCATAAATACTTTTCTAATCTGTTGTTTGAAACTATTGGCATACTTGTGCAGGATAGATATATTGATATGCAGTTTGCGCACTGGTTATAGGTGCAATTACACTTCAATATTTTCAGCCAGAGAACGAATAATTCAAGCAGGTACAGACCATGTTTGTAGTCCACCATGTTACATTTTGTGTTTTTTGGTGCTTGCATCATTTAGTGTTTATAATCTGAACTACTTTGGATCATTAGCTGGTTTTCAAAGTGCATGTAGCTTCACATTTCTCAAGTTATGTTGGTTTCCGGAGTGCAAGTGCCTTCATATTTTTTAAGTTAAATGTTCGCCCCTGGTAACTTGAATTCGTGGATCCGCCACTGCACACAAATCATACACGAATGCCAGTACGAATTAAATGAAATGCAGGGACTTACGCTAGCTCGTTGTACATGCTCACTGCAGCTCTGCTTGCGCTTGGGATGTTCCATGTACAAGTCCATGTTACCACTTGCTTGGATGTGCAGGCCTTGTGCTCCTTGCATCCCCCTCTGCATTTTTGACACGGCGAATGGTTGATCAAATAAGAGGAATCGATCTTGATGTTGTACCGGAGGATAGATACTTACAAGGTTATACAAGTGTGCAGGATGTGTACCAGATCCCGTAGCGCCGTCATGCTTCGCTAAAATATGGATTTGCTTGTTTCAGATGATATCTCTAGAAGAAATAGGAGTTAAAATCAGAGTTGCATAGGCGTGTAAGCTAAGAGAGCAGTGAAAGGATATCCAAACATCGTTGGAATAGTGCACAAGGGAGTGATGTGTGGATACCTAGTTCGGCCGGCGTTTGGGCATGCTCGCCTAGCTAGAGTGCGGGTCACTTCAGAGCCATTGAGGGTGATGCGCTGGCGTTGGCTGTCCGTGCACGGATGCAAATCTTGAGTGGCAGCAGAGCGCTACGATGCGGTGGACGAGACCATTGGTGGAGCCCCAACTGCCTCGGGGGGCGGAGGTGCGACGATGTGCTCGGTGAAGTAGCCCCGGTGAGCTGGGAGACGGCGTCGGTGAAGCGCACCTGATGCGGTGGAGGTCGGTGTCTGTGAGGCACGTCGGTTGCGGTGGCCGACATTGTCGGTGGACCACCCGGTGTGGTGGACGAGGGCGTAGATGAGGTAGCTCCGGTGCGGTGGTGAAGCGCGACCGCCGTCTTCGCCGTCGTCGTCCGGCATAGAGGTGGGGAAAGAGACGAGACGAGGGGTGATTTGAACTTTGCTTGAGTTGGCGGTGAATTAGGGATTTGAGCAATCTGGGCGCGGAAGGGGACGGGGGAGAAGAGTGATTTTGCAGGGCTGGAATTGGGGCCGCCAGATATTTCGATCCAAAACGTGGAAGCGCGAACTTATTTTGTCGTCGTCCTTTTGGGGGGGTGGGGGGAGTGGGGGAGGGAGGGAGGGGGATGGGTGGTTGGGTGCTATGCGTCCGTCCGACACACGCGACCACCCCGACAGGACTATGCTTTGGTGCCTTAAGGCACCGAAGCAGCGTCCACCCCGACACGACCCTGGTCTGCCTGGTGCGCCTACATTTGAGAATGCAAACGAATCTGTATGTATTACCATGCCCGTGTTTTCCTTGCAATAATTAGTCATTCGAAACGAGATACTATAAATTAATTAATGAGGAGTTATTTGAAAAAAAATCAAGACGGTATCCACGCTAACGTGGATTAGTGTGTGTGTCACATAATTACTTATTTGAATTAGAGTGTGTGTCACGTAGCGATCTCCAATTCTAACGTGTATTTCGCATTTCACTGTATCCATGCTACTTTTTTAATACAAATTCATATGTATATGATGAACACATGGTAGTGAGAAAACTTTTGGATGGGTTCAAACATATGACCTACAAAAAAGCACAACAAATTGAGTCAATGTCAACTTTTCGAAACTTAGTATGGCACATATTCGAAATAATTACCTGTATGCATGGTCCTCAGTTCAAATCTTGCAATGTACACCGAATTGAAACATCGATATTAAGTCTCGTACTATCTACATTCAAGTGTTGTTTTTAGCCCCCCCCCCCCGCACACACGGTACATACTTCCTGTATCGGTCAATCTTCCTCTCCTAACCACCATAGGAAGCTATCGGTTTCCAACACACGTTCATTCTTTCTCTCCATGTTTCGATCTGTAAGTCTGTAAACTACACAACCCATGTACCTCACACACCCGCCATTGCACCCCATGCTGAGCTCTCTCTCTCTCTCTCTCTCTCTCACCCTCTCGCGCTAAATACATGCATTGCCTATCTAGCCCCCAACCTCTCGTGCGCACGCACACACGTTGTCTATCTAGGTCACTCCCTCGAGACTGTCTCACTCTTTATTCCGCACAGTGGGCCACACTCGCTCAATCTCGCTCTCTTTATCTGAGTCTCGTTTAACCTCGTTTTATTTCACACACAAATGATATATCTCCCTGTTCCGGCCTCGATCGACATACTCTATACTCTCTCACGCAGATTGTCTATCTAGGTCAGTCCATCCAAGCCGCCCCCACTCTTTCGACCTCATGGCGGGCCACACTCACTCAATCTCTCTCTCTCTCTCTCTGTATGTCTCGATTGACCTTGCTCTTTCTCGGACAAAAACAATATATCACCAAGTTTGAGCCCAATTCGACCTATTCACATTGTATACTCTCTCATGCACATTGTCTATCTAGGTCACTCTCTCCAACCCGTCTCACTCTTTCGATCGCACAACAACCCTATGTGATCGATTGACCTTGCTTCCTCCCACGCACAAAATATATCTACATGTCTGTGACTGGATCATCTCTCAAGCTCTATCTTACAGCCCTCACCCTTGCCAAAAGCTCAATCGGACAATATCTCTCCAGAGCATATATATCTGTTTAATGAATGTCGGACCACACTCACTTTGTCTCTCTATCTATATGTCTCTCGATTGACCTTGCTTTCTCACACTGTATCTTCCATGAATTGAAGGTACCTCTCCATCCCTCGCAAAGTCGGAGCTATTTACATTGCGAGGGGCACTCCAACCTTGGATTAATTTGTGTAGGCATTTATTCCGATCGGTTTAGATTATATTTTCGTAGCATTCGGCCCACAACTACTCCAAACACCGTTGCAACCCCCGCAACTCCCCTAGTTGATTTCCCTCTGGCTCGGTCATTGCTCTCTCGCACGTCCTTTCTCGCCTTCAACGTCGCACCATGGTATTATTGCAAAAAACTCTGTTGTTCTCTTTAATTATTATAAATAAAATACAAAACTACACACTGATAGTCCACTTGGAATGGAACGAATTTCGACCCACAAATTAAAGTGCTACAAACTACACACTGAGGGGCCCACATGTCATGAAACAAATTTGGACCCATATACAAATTAAAAAATAAAGGACGAGGATCGAACATGCGACTGGGCCTTCAAGCCACACGTCAATAGGCAACATACGTAGAACAACAATGTTTGTTGTACCCCCCTTTGTTCACATAATGTTTTTATATTACCACAGCCTATTTAATGGATAACATGTAATATTATTTTTAGTACTATTTTCCTTCACTTATTGGTGGGTTCCATATGTGCTATCTCTCTCCTCTCCTTCTGCGTTTAGACGCACGGGAAAACACGATGAACTCGCGGGCGATGTTGCCGTTGACCATATCTGGACGAGTTCACAAGTTACGACACCAGTTTCACGTACTAGCAGCACTAGTCAGTGTGTACGTGCAATGCACGTTAATTTGGAAGTATATTAAGTGCATGCGGATATTAAGCAGGATATTATTTGCGTGTTATTATGTGATTAGCACTATTTTTGGCATGAAATTAACTGCACGCTAAACGTGTTGAGCGCTCGACATTGAAGCAATCTAGGTCGTTGGATGACAAGGAATACATGTGGCTTGATGACATTTTATATTTAATTTGATACGGCTCTAGCAGAACATTCAATCGATCAAACCATAGATTTCGTTCCATCTGACTCTGACTTTAAATTATACGACGAACAATGTAAAATAAACGGAAATGATAAACGTTCGGATTTTAAGCATGGCAATCCAAACGTTTTTCATGGCAAATTTAGATTACGCGGCGGCGGCGGGGGCATCTTGCGGTGGGAAGCGGCTCCTCTGCCGTGCTCTTTGTGTCGTCGGGCCACTGACCGACGGCGACGGCGGCATCTTGCGCCGTTGTTGGTGTACTCCTGGACGTTGGCCTAGCTTCAAGGAAGGCCAAAATGTTCTGGACTTCGCAGCGAGTCAACTGGCGGGAGGAGGCGACTGGCGTTGGTGCAAGGAAGCGGTCGACGGCAGCCATCCATGCCACTGAGGGGGGCATTGGCACCCGCGCGGCGACAGGCGCTGTCAACGGCGCGGCGGAGACATTCATGTGCATGGGCACCAGCACGGGCGCGCATGTTAGTGCACGCATAGGCGCATGTGCTGGCAGGTGCACGGGCACCGACACGGGCGTGCGCGTCAGTGCACGCGCATGCGCATGCGCTGGCAGGTGCACATGCACGTGAAAGTCGGCGGGGACCTCGTGGAAACCCGTGGGGTCAAGCTCGGCGACAATGTGCGGCTCCCAGCCCATCAATGCCATGGGGATGGGTGCTGGCGCAGTCGGGGTGACGGGAGCCGGAACGGAAGCGGGGACAGGCGCGGCGTCTTCCCACAAGGCCAGTTCAAGCTCGTCCCAATGCGCCTTATGTTCTTGAGACTCCGGCTGGGTGTCTTCCTTAGGAAACTGAAAGACTAAGGGCAGACCATCGTGATGTGGCATGGCGTACGTTTAGGTCAGGCTAGTTGGAGGTAGACGACAGGAGAGTCGGAGAGGAAGAGAGAAGATTGTGGTGATACCGGGTTGTGCGGGGTTGATTTTAAACCGCGATGCCAGCGACATTAAAAGTAGGAGCAGTTGGGATGAAGGTGGGTGGCGGAGCCTGGTCAAAGGGCTCGCCTCCCAGTGATCCTGCAAAGCGGTCTGCTCGCACGCCTCCCTGTCAGCCGGCGCAGCGGTCTGCTCGCACGCCTCCCGTTGACTCACACGCTTGCTCGAACGACACCTGCCGATGAGAAGCAGGGACTCGTGGCGGCACGTAAACGCCCACGGTTTCAATAGTGAAAGCGTTCGCCTTAACGTGACAGGTGTTTGTTCCAAAATACCTTGGCTCTTCATTTGTGCAACTTGTCATAAGCAGGTTGTCTCAAATTGAAGAAAAACTTACGAAGTAATATTTGTGCCATATCACGCGAGCATGCTCAGTTTCAAGAATTTATGCTCACTTTTGGATTTTCTGAAATTTAAGATCCAGGATTCGAAACAATATCATAACCTGCATCATGCAAAAAAAATTGAAGTTGTACATCTATCCTGTTGTATTTCTTAAGAAAGGATTTGGTCAAACATTTTGCTTAGTTAGACTTCAGACAAGTTATATATGCAGAGTAAAAGGATAATCCCTCTGGACCAGTGCATTGCCTGATATATTAACTCAAGTACTAGGCACAAATAAACGGGCTCAATTCTGTGCTCATCCTGGTGTAGTACTAGGCAATGCAGCTGATGGGTGACCTTGACGAGTGGCCACCGAGGGAATTGAACCATGCTCGGCACGGTAGGTAACATTGTCTAGTTACTAAAGCATCCCTCCGTTATTCATGGGTAGTCATTATGGACCGGGGACATGAGGGGAATTTCCTAGGGCTGGAATTCTGGCCGCCAGATATTTCAACTTGAAACGCTGAGGCTCGACTTGTTGGGGTTGCCTAATGTGCGTACCACGCACACCACCAAAGGACACGAGCCCATTTTTTTAGGATCAACACAAGCCAAGGTCTGGCTGGTATGCCATTGGGTCCTACCATTCAAGAATACGAAAGGAACCTTTTAAATTGCTGAACGAATCTATGTGTATTACAATGCTCGTATTTTCCTTGCAAATACTAATCTCAACGTGGTAATTGATTTATGACGAGTTGTTGAATTAGAGTGAGTTTGAGATATAGTGATCTCAACATGGATTTCACATTTCATGGTATCGCTAGTAAGTTTTCCAATGCAAATTCAAATTTAAAAGATGAACAATATGGAGGTGAGAAAACTTTGTATGTATCAAGCATAGACCACACACACACACACACAGAGAAACACACGCACGAACACAACAACAATCCAATAAGTATAGTGCATCTATTTTTCCAAACCATGCATGTATGACACGAATTCAAAAATACTCCTTCTACTCCTAAATATTAGTCTTTTAGAGAGTTCAACAAGTGACTACATACGGAGCAAAATGAGTGAATCTAGACTCTAAAGTATGTCTATATACATCCGTATGTGCGAGTCCATTTGAAATCTCTAAAAAGACTAATAGTTAGGAATGAAGGGAGTAAGATGTAAGACATGCATGGTCCTCAGTTCAATATTTAAAATGAACATGAAACTGAAACATGAATATTAAGTCTAGTACTATAGTACATGCAAATGTTGTGTTTAGGCGGAGCTATGATTGTCGGGGGTCAACGCCTCGACATTAGATAAAATTGTGGAGCTCTGTTTAGGGTTGTTTAAATTATATTTGTCCCCACCCTCCCAACCACCGATTGGTTGTGCACCCCCCACCCCTCCTCCCAGGAGAATATCATGTGCCCCATACCTTAGATGATATATGACGATACAAGTTGCTTGGAGCTTGTAGATCTGAGATATAGTAGCTCACATGATGTGTCTTAATATTTTTACAAGAAACCTTGATGAGTTTGAGAATTGCACACAATTTGTACAAAAACTACTCAGATGCCCTTGGATCCCATATCCAACGACCTCGAAGCTCGTATCACCGTATCATCTAAGATGAAGGAGGACATCATATTCTCCTGTATGTAAGAATATCATGTGGTACCACACCTTAGATGCTTTGGTGATACAAGCTCTTCAGAGCCGTTGGATTTGTGACCCAACACCTCCTCGGTGGTTTGAACGTTTTTTTGCAGAAAAGCCCCAAAAGAGTTCGGCCACTGCTTACAAGCACAAAGACTGCTCAGATGCCATTAGATTGCAGATCAGATGACCTTGAAGCTCGTATCACCCTAGCATCCGAGCTGCGATATCACCTTATGTTTTATCACACGGGAGAACATGAGGTGCTCCCGCACCGTAGATTCTATGGTGATACAAGTTCACTGAGATCTAACGGCCCACAATAGGAGGTTTGAATGTTTTTGCAATACATGGCTGAGAGAGTTTGGGAAATGCGCAGAAAGTACAAGTACTACACATGTGCCGTCTGATCACTGATCATACAATCTAGATGCTCATATCACCGTAGCGGGTAATTAAGCTACGGGGAGCACCTAATATGAGCAACGGGGAGCCGTTGGATCGAAGATGCAGCAGCACACACGAGTCCTGAATGTTTTATTTGCAAAAAAACCTTTGGAGAGTTTTGAAATTGCGCATAATTACAAAGACTACTCCCAAGCCATTGGATCTCACTTCCAACGGTGTAAAAACTCGTATCACCATAGCATCTAAGCTGCGGGGTGGATGTGATATTCTATGCCACTGTCATTTTTGTTTGTAAACTTGCAAATTAAGTGTAAGTCGTGCCGTTACTTGTCTAACCGCGCAAAGTGTTTGTTCAAAAAAACAATCTTACACTGAAATATCGGAACAACACACGGGGGTCCCACTTGTCATTAATGAAATTTGGACCTAAAACTAACAAATCTGAAAGACGAGATTCGAACTGGCATCCTGGACTACAAAGCGCAAGTCGATAGCCTGAAACAACAACGATTGTTGGCTTTGTCCCATAACTTGATTTTATACATTATTATGTCGAGTAGAGTAGAGGGAGTGCCTCGTCAACACGTGCATGACCATTGACTCACTTACTGGTGGGTCACAGGTCTACGATCTCAATCTCTCTCTTCTCTCCATTGTCTAACCTTTGCACGGGCACACACGAAGAGCGGTGCTTGCTTGCCGTGGTGTTATTACAACTAAAAAAAAGCTTTGGAAAATAGAAGAATCGCCTAGAACAAGAGACATTGTGGCTGGTTGAAAGCACAAGTGCTCCCTGGGTGGTTTTGGTAATGAATGTCAACATATCTCTTGTTGGACTAACACTTTTATCTAGTATGTTTCAGACAAGTTAAACAATGGAGTGGCATGGACTAAAGGATGTGGAACCCCTTCAAGATGATAAGAACAAAGGATTGGCTCAAGCTTCAAGCTCAAGACTCTTCATTTTATGTTTTAGTGATCCAAGATCACATTGAGTCTATAGGAAAAGCCAATACTATCAAGAAGGGATGAGGTGTTGCTTAATGAGTTTCTTACTTCATAGTGCTTAGTGATATGCTCCAAAACCCTCAACTACTTTCCCACATCCACATATGAACTAAACCTAAAGTCAAACTCGGCCCCACCGAGTTCAGATGTCATAGCCACTGCCACAAACCCTAGGCAAATCGGTCTCACCGATAGGGATCTCGGTCTCACCGACATGGGATTGTAATCTCTCTATGTATGTCCATTAT
This sequence comes from Triticum dicoccoides, assembly GCF_002162155.2. Classification (NCBI taxonomy): domain Eukaryota; kingdom Viridiplantae; phylum Streptophyta; class Magnoliopsida; order Poales; family Poaceae; genus Triticum; species Triticum dicoccoides. The sequence goes on from NC_041385.1 coordinate 483,562,207, forward strand.
CAAAATCGGTCTTACCGAGATTGAGTAATCGGTACTACCGAGATTACAATGCAAACTCTCTGGTTAACTTATTACCAAAATCAGTCCCACCGAGTTTGAGTAATCGGTCCCACCGAGTTTGCTTAACCAACTCTCTGGTTAGCTTATTACCAAAATCGGTCTCACCGAGTTTGTGTAATCGGTCTCACCGAGATTACGTTATGCCCTAACCCTAACCTTATCGGTCCTACCGAGTTGCATATCGGTCCCACCGAAAACCCTAACGGTCACATTGTTTACTGAATCGGTCTGACCGAGTTTGTTGATTCGGTCCCACCGAGATTGGTAAATTGTGTGTAACGGTTAGATTTTGTGTGGATGCTATATATACCCCTCCACCTCCTCCTCATTCGTGGAGAGAGCCATCAGAACAAACCTGCACTTCCAACTTACCATTTCTGAGAGAGAACTACCTACTCATGTGTTGAGGCCAAGATATTCCATTCCTACCATATGAATCTTGATCTCTAGCCTTCCCCAAGTTGCTTTCCACTCAAATCTTCTTTCCACCAGATCCAAATCCTGTGAGAGAGACTTGAGTGTTGGGTAGACTATCATTTGAAGCACAAGAGCAAGGAGTTCATCATCAACACACCATTTGTTACTTCTTGGAGAGTGGTGTCTCCTAGATTGGCTAGGTGTCACTTGAGAGCCCCCGACAAGATTGTGGAGTTGAACCAAGGAGTTTGTAAGGGCAAGGAGATTGCCTACTTCATGTAGATCTACCGCTAGTGAGGCAAGTCCTTCATGGGCGACGGCCATGGTGGGATAGACAACGTTGCTTCTTCGTGGACCCTTCGTGGGTGGAGCCCTCCGTGGACTCGCGCAACCGTTACCTGATACGTCCATTTCGCATCATCCTTTCATATCAATATTTATTGCATTATGGGCTATTATTACACATTATATCTCAATACTTATGGCTATTCTCTCTTATTTTACAAGGTTTACCATGAAGAGGGGGAATGCCGGCAGCTGGAATTCTGGCTGAAAAAGGAGCAAACGTTGCAAACCTATTCTGCACAACTCCAAAAGTCCTGAAACTCCACGAAACCACTTTTTGGATTTATTAAGGAATTATGAGCAAAATAAATAGGCCAGGGAGCCCATACCCTGTCCAGGAGACAGGGGGGTGCACCCCCCCTATAGGGCGCGCCCCTATCTCCTGGGCCCCCTGGTGGGCCTTTGGCGACCATCTTCTGCTATATGAAGGGTTTTGTCCTGCAAAGATTCGTGGGCAAGCTTACGGGACGAAACTCCGCCGCCACGAGGCAGAACCTTGGCGGAATCAATCTAGGGATCTGGCGAAGCTGTTCTGCCGGGGACACTTCTCTCCGGGAGGGGGAAATCATCACCAACGTCATCACCAATGATTCTCTCATCGGGAGGGGGTCAATCTCCATCAACATCTTCACCAGCACCATCTCCTCTCAAACCCTAGTTCATCTATTGTATCCAATCTTGTATCCAAAACCACAAATTGGTACCTGTGGGTTGCTAGTAGTGTTGATTACTCCTTGTAGTTGATACTTATTGGTTTACTTGGTGGAAGATTATATGTTCAGATCCTTAATGCATATTATTACACCTCTGATTATGAACATGCTTATGCTTTGTGAGTAGTTACTTTAGTTCCTGAGGACATGGGTGAGGTCTTGCTATTAGTAGTCATGTGAATTAGGTATTCGTTCGATATTTTGATGAGATGTATGTAGTCCCTCATCTAGTGGTGTTATGTGAACGTCGACTACATGACACTTCACCATTATTTAGGCCTAGAGGAAGGCATAGGGAAGTAATAAGTAGATGATGGGTTGCTAGAGTGACAGAAGCTTAAACCCTAGTTTATGAGTTACTTCGTTAGGGGTTCATATAGACCCATACGTTTAATGCTGTGGTTAGGTTTACCTTAATACTCCTTTTTGTAGTTGCGTACGCTTGCAATAGGGGTTAATCATAAGTGGGATGCTTGTACAAGTTAGGGCAGTACCCAAGTGTCGGTCTACCCACATATCAAATTATCAAAGTACCAAAAGCGAATCATATGAACGTGATGAAACTAGCTTGACGATAATTCCCAATGTGTCCTCGGGAGCTCCTTCATTATTTTTAGAATTTGTCCAGGCTTATCCTTTGCTACATAAAGGATTGGGACACCTTGCTACACCTGATTTACTTTATTTACTTTTGCTTGTTACTATTTATCTTATCACAAAATTATCTATCACCTACTATTTCAGTGCTTGCAGAGAAAACCTTACTGAAAACCGCTTATCATTTCCTTCTGCTCCTCGTTGGGTTCGACACTCTTACTTCTCGAAAAGACTACGATAGATCCCCTATACTTGTGGGTCATCAAGACTCTTTTCTGGCGCCGTTGCCGGGGAGCTTAGCGCTCTTGGTGAGTGGAACTTGGTAAGGAAACATTTATTTAGTGTGCTAAAATTTTCTGTTACTAGTCACTATGGAAACTCATCCTTTGAATGGCTTGTTTGGGGTATCTTCACCCCAACCAGAGGAGCAAAGAGATGCTCCTCAACCTACTGAACTTTATGAAAATATTCACTTTGAGATTCCTTCGGGTATGATAGAAAAAATGCTAGCTAATCCTTTTGCAGGAGACGGAACTTTGCATCCCGACTTACACCTTATCTTTGTGGATGAAGTTTGTGGATTATTTAAGCTTGCAGGTATTAGCGATGATGTTTTCAAAAGGAAGGTCTTCCCTTTATCTTTGAAGGGAGATGCAATGACATGGTATAGGTTATGTGATGATACAAGATCTTGGAACTATAAGTGATTGAAATTGGAATTTCACCAGAAGTTCTATCCTATGCATCTTGTTCATCGTGATCGTAATTACATATATAATTTCTGGCCTCGCGATGGAGAAAGCATCGCTCAAGCTTGGGGGAGGCTTAAGTCAATGATATATTCATGCCCCAATCATGAGCTCTCTCGGGAAAAGATTATTCAGAATTTTTATGCTCGGCTTTCTCTTGATAATCGCAACTTGCTCGATACTTCATGTGCTGGTTCCTATATGCTGAAGACTATTGATTTCAAATGGGACTTATTGGAAAGAATTAAACACAACTCTGAAGATTGGGGTTCCGATGATGGTAAGGAGTCAGGTATGACACCTAAGTTTGATTGTGTTAAATCTTTTATGGATACCGATGCTTTCCGTGGATTTAGCTCTAAGTATGGACTTCACTCTGAGATAGTAGCTACTTTTTGTGAAACTTTTGCTGCTCACGTTGATCTCCCTAAAGAGAAGTCGTTTAAATATAATCCGCCTGTTGAAGTGAAAGTAGTTGCACCTATTACAGTCGAAGAAAAGACTATTACATATAGTGATCCTATTATTCCTACTACTTATGCTGAAAAACCTCCTTTTCCTGTTAGGATAAAATATCATGTTAAAGCTTCGACTGTTGTTCGTAAGAGTAATACTAGGACTTATACACCTCCTGAGCAAATTAATGTTGAACCTAGTATTGCTATGATTAAATATCTCTTGGATGAAGACTTAGATGGGCATGTTATTTCTTTCGTGGGTGAAACTGCTAATATTGCTAGAGCCGATACTAAGACTTAGATGGGCATGTTGGACCTATTATAGGCACGCCTGTTATTTCTGTTAAAATAGGAGATCATTGTTATCATGGCTTATGTGATATGGGTGCTAGTGCTAATGCGATACCTTATGATCTTTATAAAGAAATTATGCACGATATTGCACCTGTTGAATTAGAAGACATTGATGTTACAATTAAGCTTGCTAATAGGGACACCATTAAACCTATTGGGATTGTTAGAGATGTTGAAGTCTTGTGTGGAAAGATTAAATACCCTACTGATTTTCTTGTTCTTGCTTCCCCACAAGATGATTTTTGTCCCATTATTTTTGGTAGACCTTTCTTGCATACTGCTAGTGCTAAGATTTATTTCTTTTTTGTTTGCTTTGCATTTCCTGCATCCAATTCATTGCATATCATTCAGTAAATTCCTTGCAAATCATTGTGAGATCTTACTAGTCTAGTGAGCTCAGGTGACAAGTGTTTTCTCTGCGATGAACTCGATTTCACCGATTTGTTGTTTTCGGTCCAACTGAACCCTTTCGGTGCAACCGAAGCATACCACTCGGTGCCACCGACTTCACAACATGAAAAACAATTTGCCACTTATTCATCTTTACTTTTAACCCAGCTCCACTCAATGAATCTTGTCCTCTACAAGCATCACATTTTAATCAGTGCTTTGTGCTGTGACTCAAGGACCAACCCATTCATGACAAATTCCGGAAGGCCCTTCTTGGAAATTGATGTCAAAGGGGGAGAGAGAGATCACATCAAAGCTTATCACTTCCAAAGGGAGAGAGAGATTATCACTTCTAGGGGGAGAGAGAGATCTCCAGGGGGAGAGAATACTCAAGAAGAGAGTAATCCTCAAGGATCCCAGATGCTTAGTGTTCAAGAGGAGAGATGCCACATGTCTTCTTGAGGGGAAAGACATGTTCATATGTGCTTATTTGCATTAGCTCTGTTTATTTGTTTCTTTGAGATCTGATTCTCTGTTCCCTATCTTCTCCCAGTATCCCATGCTAGATTCAGGGGGAGCAAGACAACTAAGGGAAAGAAATCATTTAAATTCATTGCATATCTTTACCATTGGGGACATGTCTAATCCAATGTGGTACTTAGTACTCACTCTCTACATGTCATCCCAGTCTTGGTATTCTTGTGGTTTCTTCTGTTTTCTCTGGCTAGTAGGTGTATCTGTGTTATCTAACCTTGTTTACGCAGGTTCATTCCATCCTAAGCCAATTCAAGACCACAAGGTAAGTATATGCATCTCAGTCATGTGTATGAGGAATTCTTGCTGATGTACATATTGTTTGCAAGAAGGACTTATGAGCATGAAGGTACATTTCCCACATACACATCTGTTGCTATCTTTTGCTCTGATGCATATGGCCAAGATACATGTAACACATTGCTTACTCTATCATGTTCATGCATTCACATGCTTCTATATTCCATATTCACATGATTGCATACTTGTAGGGGGAGCCTATGCCTGTTACATGTCTTTCCAAAGCTTTACTTGCTATTCTCTTTATCTTTATCTAAAGCTTTGATGTATGTTGCCATAATTACCAAAAAGGGGGAGATTGAAAGCACAAGTTGTCACGCCCAATATGCGATACTATCCTAAAGAGACTCGAAGGTCCCACCAAGGATAGAACCGCATATTGAAACACTTTTGCAAGGTGGATATCATTACATCAACATTCCATAATAGATGGGGATACATACAAAAGGCATACAAAGCCACATGAATACAACAACATCTTACATAAGAGCACCATCTGACTACGGATGAAACACAAACAGAAACTCAAATGACATCCACCCTGCTAGCCCAGGTTGCCGACCTGGAACCTATCCCCTGATCGAAGGAGAAACAGAAGAAGAACTCCAAAACAAGTGACATCGCTCTCGCGTCATGATCATCGCATAACCTATACCTGCAACTGTTGTTGTAGTAATCTGTGAGCCACGAGGACTCGGCAATCCCATTACCATGGGTATCAAGACTAGCAAAGCTTAAAGGGAAAGGAAGGGGTAAAGTGGTGAGGCTGCAGTAGTGACTAAGCATATGTGGTGGCTAACATACGCAAATAAGAGCGAGAAGAGAGCAAGCGGAACGGTCGTGAAGCTAGCAATGATCAAGAAGTGATCCTGAACTCCTACTTACGTCAAATAACCCAAAACCATGTTCACTTCCCGGACTCCGCCGAAAAGAGACCATCACGGCTACACACGCGGTTGATGCGTCTTAATTCGGATCTGGTGTCAAGTTATCTACAACTGGACATTAACAAATTCCCATCTGCTGATAACCGCGGGCACGGCTTTCGAAAGTTTATACCCTGCAGGGGTGTCCCAACTTAGCCCATGATAAGCTCTCGCGATCAACGAAGGATATTCCTTCTCCCAGGAAGACCCGATCAAACTCGGAATCCCGGTTACAAGACATTTCGACAATGGTAAAACAAGACCAGCAAATCCGTCCGGATGTGCCGACAAATCCCGTTAGGAGCTGCACATATCTCGTTCTCAGGGCACACTGGATGAGCAAGACGATGGGTTGGCATAGACCCTGGTTGCCCAGGGGGCGCCGGACATCGCTCGGTTTGGACCAGCACTCGGAGGAGAACTGGCCCGGGGGGTAAAATAAAGATGACCCTCGGGCTCCGGAAACCCAAGGGAAAAAGGGCTAGGTGAGGCAAATGGTAAAACCAATGTTGGGCCTTGCTGGAGGCAAACTGTCAAGGGGGTCCCATAAATCACCCAACCGCGTAAGGAACGCAAAATCCAGGAACATAACACTGGTATGACGGAAACTAGGGCGGCAAGAGTGGAACAAAACACCAGGCATAAGGCCGAGTCTTCCACCCTTTACCAAGTATATAGATGTATTAATTAAATAAGAGATATTGTGATATCCCAACATAATCCTGTCCACCATGGAGCAATCTTCAACTTCACCTGCAACTAACAACGCTATAAGAGGGGCTGAGCAAAGCGGTAACATAGCCAAACAACGGTTTGCTAGGACGGGTGTCAAAGGTTAGAGGTTCATGGCAATTTGGGAGGCTTGAAGAACAATTGATAGGTAGCGCAGCATAGCGATAGAACGAAGCAACTAGCATAGCAATGATAGTAGTGAGATCCAGGGTAACGGTCATCTTGCCTGAAATCCCGCTAGGAAGAAGAACGAGTCCGTGAAGAAGATGAAGCCACGAAGACAAACCAAGCGTAGATGAACGAATCCTCACGATCGCAACGATACAGGAACTATCAAGAAGAAGCACACAACATGGTAAACACAACACACATAGACAAGACATGATGCACAACAAGCATGATGCAAGACAAAGCTACATGAAGCTACTCATGGCAAGAGATGATGCAAACAAGAGCAACATATCAAGGCAAGTTTAAATGAGGCCGGGAATAACATATAACAAATCCGGTAAGTCCTCATATGCACATTTCGAAATTCGTCCAGATCTGAACAAACCTTATGTTCAAGTTGTTAAACAGCAAGTTAAGATGCACCATGATGATCTACACGAGATTCTAGTCAAGTTACATATAAAGATCATTTAATTCGGAGCTACGGCCTAGAAGATATGAGCAAAACAAGTTAAACATGGCATTGATGCAAAATGCATACAAACATCAAGCAAACACCACAAAACAAGGATGCAACATGATAATATGAAACTACATGCAAAATCAAGCAAGTTACATATAGAGCACACTCAAAACGGAGCAACGGTTCAACACATACACTCTATACAAGGCATAACAACAATCTGTCCAAAACAACAACTAGGCATATTGCAAGCATCAAAACGACATGCTACAGTAGCTCAACATGATAACAAAAAGCATGGACATGATGTACAGGTAAATTATAGCAAAACATGAACACTGAGCTATCTCCAGAAATCACTAGAACATGCTCAAAAAGACATGGCAAGATTGCAAATAATAACAGTTTACAGGCTTTGCAGAAATAACATCAGGTTGCAATGTTTAGAGCTATCAAACAACATGTTATAGGAACTTAACATATCAAACAAAGGCATGGCATGATACTACTAAATGCATAGACCAAAAGTCCCTTACTAACCATGAGCTAAAAAGGATCAGAAGATATGATGGAACCCATGTAAACATGACAAGTTATATGACAGATCCAAACATGGCAGGAACAACGATAAGTAGGCATGTTGATGAGCTCGTACCACTCACCACAGAGCAATAAATGGCATGGCAAGGAAATCAACAGTAAGAAGACATGTTTATGAAGCTAAGCATGGCAAGAGCAAGTTCATAGGGTGCATGGATCACTAGAAAAACACATGACAAAACTGAACTTCATGTTAACAGGCAGACAACAACATTATTTAGCAACTTTGGAGCATGATTATAACAAGCTACATCCGGCTATAAATGCAACCAGGGACATGAATGGATAGAGAATAACATGTATAACAAAACATCCTTAGTGGACATCTCCAGATTATGCATAGAATGACTTGTAGCAGCAGGTTTACATAGCATCACGAAATAACAAATTCAGCCTAGCAAAACAGCAACAACAAGTACCCTACTTAACAAGCTTGATGCACTCAGTACACAACTCACAAAAATACATGGCAAGCACTCCTGTAAAGATGGCATGATGTAGTTCAAAACACATGTAGGACTCATGCTCATAGGATGCACACATCAATCATGGCAAAAATGACAAATGAGCAAGTTCTGTTAACAGACAGCAGACAACATCATATAGCACTCTTGCAACGATGATTCAGGGATCAAGATGAGCTCAAATGAACATGGTGCAATGGAACGAAATGTAGAGCATCTCTCAACGAACATTTTGACATATTACACGCACGAAACGGAGCAGCACACAGGGAGTTATGGCATGTTGAAAAGGGCACCAGAATGCAGAAATTTAAGGGACTTAGAAGAAAAAGGCAACCTCGAGATCTAGGGTTCCGACGGGTGCGGGGTCAATGGCGGTGACGGCGGGCTCGGTTCTGGCAAGGGCGCAGGGAAGAAGATGCCGGAGATGAGGGGGAGGTCGGATCCGGCGCCGGCAAGGCCGGATCCGCGGCGAGGAGGCGCGAGGACGCCGGGGCGGCGCGGTGGCGGCGGCCGCGGCCGGCGCGGGAGGCTGCGGCGACCCCGGGCGTGGCCAAGCGTGGGCGGCGCGCGGGCCGGGACGGTGGCGCGGCTGGCGGGCGCGGGCTGTCGGCGAGGTGACGGGGCATCAGGCGCGGGTGCCGGAGGGGAAGACGGGCGGCGGCCGGCGATGAGGCCGTGGCCTGGCGACGACGAACGACGGCGGAGGCGCGCGGGCGGCGCGGCCCGGTTCGGCCCGGGGCGGGCCGGATCTGGGCCCCGGGTGGGGTGGCAGCGGAGGACATAGAGGGGGCCCGCGGCGCGACGTGGCGGCCTGCGATTCATCGGGGCGGCGGGCGGACATGTCCGGGCGCGGGGTGGACGTGTCTGGCGGCGAGAGGAAGGAGGAGACTAGGGTTAGATCGGGATTTCGGGGGAGATGCACACATTTATAGATAGAGGGAGCTAGGAGAGTCCAAATGAGGAGCGGTTTTCGCCCACACGATCGTGATCGAACGGCCGAGATCATGGAGGGGGTTTGGATGGGCTCATGGGCTGTGGTGAAGAGGGGCTGGGCTGCAAAGAGAGAGGGGTTTCGGGCTACGCGGTTAATCGTTGGAGTACCAAACGACTTCCAAATGACATGAAACTTGACATGCGGTCTACCGGTGCTATACCAAGGCCGCTTGGAAAACCTCGGGCCATTCCGAGAAAGTTTAACACCCGCTCACAACAGGAGACAAAAGGGGAACGCCGGAGGACATAGGAGCGCCGGATTGCAAAACGGACAACGGAAAAAATGCTCGGATGCATGAGACAAACATGTATGCAAAATGAGATGCACATGATGACATGATAAAATGCAACACGCAAAAAAATGACATGGCAACGACGGAGAATAACTAGTGGACACCTGGCGCAACGAATCCGGGGCGTTACACAAGTGCTCCCTGGGTGGTTTTGGTGATTAATGTCAACATATCTCTTGTTGGACTAACACTTTTATCTAGTATGTTTCAGACAAGTTCAACAATGGAGTGGCATGAACTAAAGGATGTGGAACCCCTTCAAGATGCTAAGAACAAAGGATTCGCTCAAGCTTCAACCTCAAGACTCTTCATTTTATGTTTTAGTGATCCAAGATTACATTGAGTCTATAGGAAAAGCCAATACTATCAAGAAGGGATGAGGTGTTGCTTAATGAGTTTCTTGCTTCATAGTGCTTAGTGATATGCTCCAAAACCCTCAACTACTTTCCCACATCCACATATGACCTAAACCTAAAGTCAAACTCGGCCCTACCGATTCTTTCTATCCGGCGCCACCGAGTTCAGATGTCATAGCCACTGCCACAAACCCTAGGCAAATCGGTCTCACCGATAGGGATCTCGGTCTCACCGAGATGGGATTGTAATCTCTCTGTGTATGTCCATTATCAAAATCGGTCTTACCGAGATTACAATGCAAACTCTCTGGTTAACTTATTACCAAAATCGGTCCCACCGAGTTTGAGTAATCGGTCCCACCGAGTTTGCCTGACCAACTCTCTGGTTAGCTTATTACCAAAATCGGTCTCACCGAGTTTGTGTAATCGGTCTCACCGAGATTACGTTATGCCCTAACCCTAACCATATCGGTCCTACCGAGTTGCATATCGTCCCCACCGAAAACCCTAATGGTCACATTGTGTACTGAATCGGTCTGACCGAGTTTGTTGATTCGGTCCCATCGAGATTGGTAAATTGTGTGTAACGGTTAGATTTTGTGTGGAGGCTATATATACCCCTCTACCTCCTCTTCATTCGTGGAGAGAGCCATCAGAACAAACCTACACTTCCAACTTACCATTTCTGAGAGAGAACTACCTACTCATGTGTTGAGGCCAAGATATTCCATTCCTACCATATGATCTTGATCTCTAGCCTTCCCCAAGTTGCTTTCCACTCAAATCTTCTTTCCACCAAATCCAAATCCTGTGAGAGAGAGTTGAGTGTTGGGGAGACTATCATTTGAAGCACAAGAGCAAGGAGTTCATCATCAACACACCATTTGTTACTTCTTGGAGAGTGGTGTCTCCTAGATTGAGTAGGTGTCACTTGGGAGCCTCCGACAAGATTGTGGAGTTGAACCAAGGAGTTTGTAAGGGCAATGAGATCGCCTACTTCGTGAAGATCTACTGCTAGTGAGGCAAGTCCTTCATGGGTGACGGCCATGGTGGGATAGACAAGGTTGCTTCTTCGTGGACCCTTTGTGGGTGGAGAGCTCCATGGACTCACGCAACTGTTACTCTTCGTGGGTTGAAGTCTCCATCAACGTGGATGTTCAATAGCACCACCTATCGGAACCACGGCTCAAAAATCACCATTTCTCCAAATTGCGTTTGAAATCTCCAAATCCTTCCCTTTACATTCTTGCAAGTTACATGCTTTACTTTCTGCTGCTCATATACTCTTAGCATGCTTGCTTGAATTGTGTGAAGATTGCTTGACTTGTGCTAAGATAGCTAAAATCTGCCAAAGACTAAAATTGGCAAAAGGCATAGTTTTTAATTGGTCAAGTAGTCTAATCACCCCCCCTCTAGACTTACTTCTCAAGGTCTCCATTGCTTTGGTTTAATCACCATTGGAGGAAGATGGATGAGTCTACTTTGGGGAGTCTTAGACATAGAGTGCCTATACTTGATGGAGAGTATTTTCATGAGTGGAAAAATGAGATGCTTGTAATTTTCAATCAATATCATTTGAACAAGTACATTGCTAGTCCTTGTGCACCTCATGTTGATCCTATGCATCCTACCCTTGATAAGTCTATTGACATGATTAGGAATGTTAGAACTGTTAATCTTATCACTAGAGGCTTGCCTAGAAACTTGATTGGAAAACTGCCTACTCTTGAGTGTGCCTACACTATATGGAAATTTCTTGAAGAACGATTTCCTAATAATTCCTTGAAAAATCTGGATGAAATTCTTCATAAGTCTATTGCCTTGAGTAAGATGAATTCCAATGATTCTATGTTTGGTAATTGTCTATTTGAACTTACAAATCTTATGCATGCCAAAGGAAATGTTGGAATTATTAGCGATATTATTTTCGAAGCTACTAGAATTCATAGAGGAGATTATTGTCAAACTCATACTAATGAATCACTCTCACTAGGAATTGATCCACCACATGACGATGTTGAACATGGATACTATGATGATGATGATGATGACTTTGATCTCGATGATGCAATGAGACACTTTGGTCTTATGGCAAATCTTCAGGGATATATGGCAGGAGGAAAGGAATGGGTTCTTGACAGTGGATGTACCGATCACATGACCGGAGACAAAGACATGTTTCGTGAGCTTGCTGAAAATGATGGTCCTCGAAAGTATGTCACTTTCGGTGACAACTCAAAGGGTAAGGTGGTTGGCCTCGGTAAGGTGGCCATCTCACATGATAGCTCCATTCAGAATGTTATGCTCATTGAATCTCTTGGCTACAAATTACTTTCAGTATCTAGACTTGCTGATTTCGGTTTCAATGTCCTATTTACTGAAGTAGATTGCCAAGTGTTTCGTAGAGACAATCATAAAATGGTCTTTACCAGTATACGTAGAGGTGATCTTTACATTGTTGATTTCACTAAAAAGGCTCAACCTAGAACTTACTTCATTGCTAAATCCTCTAAAGGTTGGTTATGGCATAGACGACTAGGTCACGTTGGCATGAGAAACCTTGACAAGCTTATTAAATGGAATCATATCCTTGGTGTTAACGACGTCATATTTGATAAGGATAGACTTTGCAGTGCTTGTCAAGCAGGTAAACAGGTTGGAGGAAGGCATCCCGTGAAGAACATTATGACCACAAGGAGGCCACTTGAGCTACTTCACATGGATCTCTTTGGTCCCAATGCTTACAAAAGTCTCGGTGGAAATTCTTTTAGTCTAGTTATAGTTGATGATTTTTCAAGATTTACGTGGGTGTTCTTTCTCGATGACAAATCGCAGGTCCAAAAGATCTTCAAAAACTTCGCCAGGAAGGCTCAAAATCAGTTTGAAGTGAAGATCAAGAAGGTTCGCAGCGACAACGGAACGGAGTTCAAGAACGCAAATGTGGACACCTTTCTTGAAGAAGAAGGGATTTCACACGAGTTCTCGGCTACGTACACACCTCAAGAAAATGGAGTTGTTGAGAGGAAGAACCGGACGCTCATCGAAATGGCAAGAACAATGCTTGATGAGTAGAAGACGCCGAAGCACTTTTGGGCAGAAGCGGTTGAGACAGCTTGTCATGCAACAAATCGCTTGTATCTTCACAAGCTACTCGGCAAGACGGCATACGAGCTCCTCACAGGTAACAAACCCCAAGTTGGATACTTTCGAGTATTCGGCTCAAAGTGCTACATTCTTGATAAGCATCATCGTTCTAAATTTGCTCCTAAGTCACATGAAGGTTTCCTATTTGGTTATGGCTCAAACTCTCACACTTACCATGCCTACAACAATTTCACCCAAAAGGTTGAACAGACGGTAGATGTGAAGTTTGATGAATCTAATGGCTCGCAAGTAGAGCAATTGCCAATTGATGTAGGAGACAAAGACCCCTCGGAAGCAATCCAAGACTTGTCTATTGGCAAGATTTGTCCAATGGAGGTGAAGGAGAGTACCTCGTCCGTTCAAGTGGAAGCTTCTACTTCACGACAAGGTGAACCAAGAGTTGATACGGAAGCATCCACAAGTGGGACACACCAAGATGAAGAAAACAAGGAAGTACATCAAGAACGTCAACAACCTCCTCCACCACGACAACAGAACGACAACGCCAATAATGAAGAAGGCCAAGAAGAAGAAGAACAAGATGAAGAAGATGTTCAACCAAGACCCAAGCAAAAGCTTTCACGAGTTCGAGCAAGAATTGCTAAAGACCATCCCGTCGAGCAAATCTACAATGATATCCAAACCGGGAGAATCACTCGCTCTAAAACTCGTTTAGCTAACTTTTGTGAACACTATTCATTCATCTCTAGCATTGAACCTATGAAGGTTGAAGAAGCATTGGGAGATCCGGATTGGATAAATGATATGCATGAAGAGCTACACAACTTTGAGAGAAATCAAGTTTGGACATTGGTTGAGAATCCCGACAACAACCACAACATCATCGGTACCAAATGGGTGTTTCACAACAAGCAAGATGAAGATGGACAAGTAGTTCACAACAAAGCACGTCTCGTCACCCAAGGCTACACACAAGTCGAAGGTATTGACTATGGTGAGACTTATGCCCCCGTTGCTAGACTTGAGTCGATTCGCATCTTACTTGCCTAAGCTAATCACCATGATATCACCTTGTACCAAATGGACATTAAAAGTGCTTTTCTAAATGGTGAGATAGAGGAGGAAGTTTATGTTAAACAACCTCCCGGCTTTATCAATCCTAAGAAACCCAATCATGTCTATAAATGACGTCTCGTCGCCCAAGGCTACACACAAGTCGAAGGTATTGACTATGGTGAGACTTATGCTCCCGTTGCTAGACTTGAGTCCATTCGCATCTTACTTGCCTATGCTAATCACCATGATATCACCTTGTACCAAATGGACATTAAAAGTGCTTTTCTAAATGGTGAAATAGAGGAGGAAGTTTATGTTAAACAACCTCCCGGCTTTATAAATCCTAGGAAACCCAATCATGTCTATAAACTTCGCAAAGCTCTTTATGGTCTTAATCAAGCTCCTCAAGCTTGGTATAACTGCTTAACCAAGTTCCTTATTGAAAAAGGGTTTGAAATTGGGAAAATTGATTCCACACTTTTTACTAAAAGGGTTAATGGAGAATTATTTGTATGCCAAATTTGTGTTGATGATATTATATTTGGATCAACTAACCCTCATTTTAGTGAGAAGTTTGGAAAGCTAATGTCGGAGAAGTTTGAGATGTCAATGATGAGTGAACTCAAATTCTTTCTTGGGTTGCAAATCAAGCAAACTAAGGAAGGTACTTTTGTCTCTCAAACGAAGTACACTAAGGACTTATTCAAGAAGTTCAACATGCAAGAATGCAAAGGTATTTCTACACCCATGCCTACTAGTGGACATCTTGATTTGACCAAAGATGGTGAACCGGTTGATCGAAAGGTTTATCGCTCTATGATTGGTTCATGTTATACCTATGTGCTTCACGTCCCGATATTATGCTAAGTGTGTGCATGTGTGCAAGATATCTCCGAGGACCTGAGCCGTCTCCGTGCAATGGTGGGGGCTGAGCTGGACAAGGAGGGGTTGCAGGTTGCCGTCACCGTTGCCGGGCGAAGCCTTTCAGGGCTCCGTCACCGGAATCCATTCGTGCCATTGGACGCCATCTTTGACGAGCTGGCTCCCATCGACCGGGAGCAGGCTCTGCGGGCGGTTGCACCCTACATCACCAACGTCGTGCTCCTCGAGAAGCAAAGGGACTTCGGTGGTGTTTAGGCGCCCTCTGCATGGGCATGTCCATGTCTCGGTGCAACATGACCGTTGGATCAAACTCAGACGATGCAGATCAGTCACTGTAGCACAAAGCGTGTGGGTGTGTTTGGTTGCATTCTCATCTCAATATAGTTGTTTCCTCTTCGTGTATTTTTGTTAACCTACTAGTGTGGACTCATGCACCCTTCATGCACTCTGTCAAACACCCAAAAGTGGGTCGAGAAGGGACCTTTTGCTCCCATCTCGTGCACCCTTCATACACCCTGCCTAACACTATTCGTGCTTCATATGGTTCATGTTTCGTGGAGTACTATATCACCATACTCTCCGTGCGCTGTAGACCTAGTTCTGTTAACATTGATCTCACCGTTCATTCTCGACCGGACAGTTGAAAAAGCAGTACATATAGGAGTAGTTGACATGCGCACAACATCATATGTTATCGTCATATCTTCCTACACTAGCAACAAGATTGTATAGTACTGACGTATGAACCACTGCACATGCCTAGTAGTAGGAGCACTGTGTATGTTCAACTAGCTGCCGTGTTTCACACTCCTCCGTCGTAAGAGTGGAAACGGTTGTTGTAATCATTTTTTTCTTTAGAAAAACAACAGACACGCTCTACCATGAAGATCCTCCTCCAGCCATGCACTAAATTACTCACTTTCGCCGACGTGTGGGATAGCCAACACCTGGGTCCTCCAGCCATGCACTAAATTACTCCGTAGTAGAGTGACGATAGACTACCCCGATCGAAGCGCCGCAATAATGCTCAATGAGCCATCAAATCACAAAACCCCCTCCTTTCCAGTAGTAAGTTGGACGGACGAAGCAACCATCATTTCACTCTTCTCTCTCAGCTTCCTCTCTTGAAGAAAACCCCCACTCGCTTCGCTTCTCTCTCATATCGTTCCTCCTTTCACTCTTCTCTCTCAGCTTCCTCTCTTGGATGGACGCTGGAGCACCGGCCGACGTGATGTCTATGGCTCTGGCCAAAACCGTCGAGGCTCATGGTACGAAGAAGCGCAAGCACCCCGCCGAGACTACCGCAGACAAGCTCAAAGCCATTGCCCTGTCCAAGCCCCCCTCTCCGGGATCCCTCATTAAGCAAGTCCAGGTAATGTCTCTTGTTGACGATCTTTTTCTCGATGTTGATCGTGTTTTTTCATGTAACACACAGTACTTGTACTGGTATGACAACTTTCTGGGTGATCTTGCATGTGATTTTAGTGTGCCAAATGATGGTTCTAAATTCCTCTTTTGACCAAAACATGCGAGAGGTTGACACTGATTTCTTATAGATTACTTTCAACTACTCCCTCTGTCCCAAATTTCTTGTCTTAGATTTTTCTAGATACGGATGTATCTAATACTAAAATGTGACTTGATACATCCGTATCTAGACAAATCTAAGATAAGAATTTCGGGACGGAGGGAGTACTTTATGAACATCAATGCTACCTTTGAAGAGGGTATATTTGCCTCAATAACATGTGTTATGTATATTGCAAGTAATCCCTCTGCTCTCATGCCTTTGAAGACATGTTCTAGTGTCTTTGTTCACTCATTTCTATGCGTATATGTAGTCATATATGGAGTATAATATCGAAAATCATCTTATATTTCTGAACGGAGGTAGTAATAAAATATGGTTTCTGTTTGAATTAGAACCAGGTCCACGATGGAGATGAAGTTCTCAAAGTCATGCCATGTGAACTGGAAGACCTGGGGATGAGTTCTACTGCTAAACTATCCAGCTGATGTGTCCTTGTCGCCATGTGTCCCTAACTAGTGTTTTCCTATAGCATTGTTGTCAGGCGTGTTCTTGAGGCTCTACTTGACCACAACAATTTCCTGGCCATGCCTTCGATTACGAAGGGTGTGGTTCTTGTAAAGCTTCCCAACAAATCTGATGCAGCCTATCTTCATCATCATGTTTATGAGTGGAAAGACCACTCTGTTAGGTTCTCCAAGGTTGACGAGATGGTGATGGTGCATGTAGACATCTCTCAAGAAGTCCATGGCCTAGTCAGTTATGCGGGGTTCATCCCGTAGGTCAGTGGCAAGAAATAGTCTGCAGAGTTTAATTAGAGAAACTTTGCCTGTCTGTAGTAAGTACTATTGTTTAGTACTTGATTTGTGTTTGTATACCCTGTATTGTTTATGAGTACTGCCGCTTTTGGTGTGTGGTCAGTCCTGAGAAGGGTCTATGTTAATGTCTGTCCACTCAATTCAGTCTGTATATTTTGAAGTACCCAGATCATCTTTTTTGTGAGGACGGTTTATCAATTATGGTTACACTCCAATATCGGTATGCATTGCAGGGTTTATCGCACCTACCAGGATTTCCAGTCCCATGGATGTTCAGTCCATATGATTGTCACGACCTTTGGACTGTCCTGCTTGTGGGAGTAGGCGGGTCCCCTGCGTGCCACCCGTAGTTGGACGGTCAATCTTTTGTTTAGTACTTCAACATAGTGATTTCCTAGTAAGGATTCACTCGTATCACATCAAGTAAATCTTATAGATTTACTGTCTAAATCTTATTGATTTAATGTCATGTTTTCTTTCTTTTCCTGCAATTTAACGATGCAGGTTTTGCCATGTGACATTCATCACAGAATAAACCGTTTGGTTTGCTCTACGATGGCTATTGTTGTAGGTTTCACTTCTTATGTCGTGTCAGTAACGAAGGCATTGTCCATCACTTATATTGCTGGAAAAAATTGGACCAGTCTGTTGTCTGAGTACAAGTTAAATCCCTATGATGAACTGCAGTTTGGTTTAACAAAAACGCCACAATTAGTCCTTCTCGCGTTTAAAAGAAATGAAGAAAAAAACTAGATCACGGTCATGGATCCTAGTCAAGTTAGAAAGCTGATCATAGCAGACCAGACACGATCGCCGCTGTCTCGCACATCGGTACCACCTTCAGTAACGGATCGAGCACCGGCAGTTGCTCTAGGACAGATAGCGGCAGCATCCCAGTCTGATCCAGTTGAGGATTGGCACCGACCGTGTCAGCGGATCAGTCTGATCTACCGAAGGATCGGGCATCGACACCGGCACTTGCTCCGACACCGGCACCAACTTTACAAGGAGCACCATCTCCGATAGTAGCAGCGGCTTCGGCACCTGCACCAACACTTGCACTTGCATCTGCTCTAGCCCGTGCAGTGGCAACCGAATGAGCAGTTGCACCGGCAACAGACTGGGCTGCAGTTCGCACTTCATATACCAAAGTCCTTACAAAAACCGACATGTCCACCTTCTTGGTAAGCATTGGCCGCCCAAGTGCTTCGTTCTTTTTTCTTTCCATGTTGTTTCACAAGATTCACTGTGTTGATCTAACTGTTTGGGTATGTCTTCTTGTTTGCAAACAGAGAATTCCTAGAGCAATGAGGGAGTCGTTCAACAATCCGGGCGACCGGGGCCAAGTTTCTCTTACCATGCACAGCCTTGGTGTGAATGAACCTGCTCAATATACTGTAAGTACAAAGGATGGTCGCATGATGATTGATGCGAAAGGATGGTCAAGGTTCAAATCTAAATCGTATCTTGCGGTAGGGGATGATGTCAAAATCGAACTTTCTCGGCAAGGAGAGCTGGTCCAAATCAACTTTGAAATTCTTCAGTAGCAGCACGCAACTGCCGAACTGATCTATCCTCCGAGAGATTTTGATGTAATAATCTGGCATGGTGAAACAAGTATCTTGTGTGTATAAGTAGTACAATAGTATTATTTAGCACATGGTATATCATTGACAGAATTGCAACTCTCATGGCTGGTTAGGAACTGTCGTTCGATTTCATTCCAACAAATGTTGTGTTTTATTCAATTTTGTGTATTCGCCTTGCGACAGCATCTAAAACCAGCGCCGTACCAATCGCTTGCAATATGAAAAGCGCTGAGGTAGAACACATGGGCCCCCAAACATGCAGGGTGGGCCAGCGGCCCAAAGTCGAGAATCGTGAGCCTGTCTGAGTATTATATTCTCAGCTGAACCCCCATAAAAAAAGCTAAACCCCCATATTGCTCGTGCGTTGCACGAAACATCAAGATGCATTTGTATGAGTATTTTATCTTGTGAGAGAAAAGGATGAACGAGGGAAGGCCTTATTTGCAAATGTGGAGAGGTGTGTGGGTACCTTTTTGCAAAATTGCCTTAGTTTCCTTCCTATCCGTCAGATATAAATCGGACGGCCTATATTGCAGGATGGCAGGCACACCATCATCACCAACTCGTCTATACTGTGTTAAAAACAACTCTGCTTTTTATAATTATATATGTTATATATATTCCCCTTGATTTTTCTTATGTATAAAGTTGTGATATAAAAGATTTGTATATTTCTTTACAGAGGGAGTATCTCTCTGTCAAAAATATAACTATGTGTAACTAGTTACTCCTGTCTTTCTACTTCCTTTCGCTGATATGTGGGGCAACCGGCAACAGGGTCCACGTGCCATATGCACAAATTAGAGTGCACAACTGCACGGTAGACACACCCCGGTCGTAGCGCCACAATAATGCCTAATGAGCCTTCAAATCACAAACCCCCTTTCCAGCTTTAGCAGTAAGCTGGACGGACGAAGCGACATATTTCACTGGGCCTGAATCCCCTTCTCCCTCGTCTGTCTGTTCAGAGAAACCCCCCTCTCGGCGATTGCATAGGGTTTTCTCATGGAGAACCAGGTACGAATTCTTCATCCAACCCCGATAAATCCAAGTCCCTTGGTCGCAGGTAATCCTAGAATGGCAGCCGCCGCCATTGCTGCATTTTTCTTCCTACCGAATCTAGTGTGTTTCATTTGCAGTGCCCAAAGTGCGAGGACCCTACAGGTTTCTGCGCCCTCGGCGAGACGCCATACTTGTCCCTTCTCATCCTAACACAGGATTTTGAAACGTTCACAGCATGTTCCTACAATCCTCTTTTCTATCCGGGAGGGTGGGTTTTTTTTGAATATGCTATCGACTAATTTGGAAATCTGGATTGCTATATTTGGATAAAAGGTACTACTAGTACGATGGTCAACACTGACGTGAAGGAGGAAGTTATTTCTAGATTTGGATAGGGAATACATTGTGATCTCATATTATTTTTCTTGCAGTGCATTATTTGCTCTGCCAGAACACATGTACTCAAGATGCTCGGCCTTGCCATAACTGAATACACTAGTTCAATGGTCACAGTGAAGACAAGCCATGGATATAAGTTCCGAGTTGGGTTCATGAACCAAGAAGATCGCTGCTTTTTTATGGCCGAACTTGGATAAACTTTCTCAAGTGTTACAGACTGAAAGTTGGCGCACGAATGTTGATGGAAATAGCAGAACCTAGTCTCATCTTCACTATGATCTTCCACCCCGACGTCGTTCCAATTGTTCATCCATGTTAGTTTTGTATCTGGTTCTTGCTTGTTGCCTCAATTACTTCTTAATCCACCCATTCTGTCTAACTAATCACAATTTAACTTTAGAAGTAGCAACGAATCTCTCACGGAGATGCTACTTCTAACTAATATTTTCTTATAATTGGTGGCACGTGTAGGTTTTTTTAGAGTTAAGCAGGCTGCTCATTTGTTATTCTGTAGTAACTCGGCTATTACTGATGGCACTGAAGTTGACTGGGACGACATCCACAACTTCCTACACTTTATTGATCGTCTTGAGGTCCTTGTGGGGCGTTTAATTGGTGGAAGGCCACGTGGTATATGTGTGCCACTGTTGCACTCGTTGAACAGGTCCAACTGTGTCGACAAACTTATGATACGAGTTGTTTTCTGTTATATATGTTGTTCATAAACTATTGCTTATACACAGTTTTACAGCTGTGATCTTCTTGAAATAGAAACTGCCCAGTTCTATTGTTACTATACAGATGCCTGACCATGGTAGGGTCAGACTTGCGCTTGGTCACAACATGATGTTTATGTCGAGCTACTCCATTCCCCTTGGAGGTGAAAATATACTTATTCATGGGTGGTCTCAAATAATGAAGGCCCGTCCATCTTGGAGAATAGGACAGAAGATTATGTTCATGCTTTTCCATGGCTCTAAAGCGAATATCCTGTTTATTGACCACATTGCGAGATGAAGCCGCTTTCAGAAGGTTGTGGATGCGCGGGGTGGCGCCTGGGCCTTATCCTGGGGCTTGGCGGCCTCACCCTTGGTTAACTGTAGGCAAAGTAGCACTGTTCGAGGCGTGCTTTGTACGGTTGAACCTATATAAGTACTCATACTGCTTTCAGCTTTGGTTGTTAAGTGACCCTGCTGGTTTTAGTTAAGGTTGTTAAGTACTCCTGCTGCTTTTACAGTCTGTCGTGTTTCTTCAGTCCTATCTTCCTCCAGCCGCCAAAACTAAACCAGCGCCAGTGGGGCCGCCTGCTTCCACCTCCCATGGCTGGCTGCGCCTCAGCGCACGCATCGCCGCCCCACCGTCTCCTAAATCGTTAACGCCGACGTCCTCCGTGCGCTTTGGTGCGCTCGCCGCGGCGCCACCCTCTCGCATTCTCAACATGGTCAACAAACAACAGGAATCGACAGAAGTATGTGGAGAGGATGACAGTAGGGGCCCACCATGTCAGCATATGGAAAAATAAAATGCTTCCTCCTAGTGTTTTCCTGACATCTGGGACCCACAACATTGTGAGCATATATAGTCAATAGACAAGAGAACAACACAAGATCGACTGACACCTGGGACGTAGCTGCTCGAGCAGTATTTTTTTTGTTATTGTTGAGACGGAGAAGGGTTTGAACTGGGCTGTGGCCCATCTAGCCCATGCTTATATTTTATGTTCACCATGTGACCAGCCCAACTATTTTTTCTTTGTGAAAATGAGCCTAGTTTATTTTTATGAAGAATACCCAATCCAGGCCTACTTATTTTTCTATGCCCTGATGGGCTGCAACTCTTTCAAGACGCCTGCAAATCTTGAAAGTAATATGAAATGGGTTGTAAAGATAAAAACAGATGACAAATTGGCAATTACTTTATTATTTCTGAATTTTTTCACATTTTCAGATTCCTATTTCACTGGGCATTAACCTAATTTAAATATATCTTCAAAGTACGTTAAATCTGGCTCGACATTTCGGTATTAAGAATAGTTTGGAACCCACAGAAATATGCGAAATTGGCCCTGGCCAATAAAAAAACGACTGCAATAAATTGCATAAGAAGTTGCAATGAGCTATATATAAATTATTAAAAAAAAGAGGGAGTGGTCTGACTTGTGGGCCTGTTAAGTTGACGCGTATGCAAGATTTTTTTAGTTATTGTATACGTCAACAAACGATTCTAGTAGACATAACCATTGGATGTCAATCCAGCGGCCATCGTGTTTATTCAATCTCTGATCTTCTTGCTCCAGCCGCCAAAGCAGCGCCGGCGGGACCGCCTGCTCCCGCCTCACGTGGCCGGCTGTGCTGCCGCACAGGCCTCAGCGCCCCCTACTACTCCCACCGCTGGCCAGGGCATCCCTCTACTCACCCACACCCCTTGTTATTCTGCGGCGACGACAGCCTCACACCGCAGCAGAATCAGTGAACCCTCGTACTCCTCTCCGCACGGGCTTCCACTGCCGCGTCTTCCCCGGCTCCGCGTCATCCCCTTCCTAGGCGTCGCCGTCGTCCACCGTCATGGTGCTCTCGGTGCGGCGTGGTCAATGTGGTCAACGACCGACTTCCATCGGAAGAGTACTGTACGTGGAGAGGCTGATAGCTGGGTCCACGGCAGCTGCAAGGAAGTGCCTCCTTATTAAGCGCAAAATAATTATTCCTCCACCTGACAGCAGGGACCCACCGGACGGGCCACCAGTATTTTGTGAAAAAAACGTTTCCCCCTGACTGTTCGGACCCATCGGACGGGCCACCGTATTTCACAAAAAAACGTCCCCCCACTGTCAGCTCGGACCCACCGGATGTGCCTCCTTATTACGCACAAAAAATGAATACCCCTGCTAGCTGGGACCCTCCTTGGTGATAGGCTGACTTGTGGGCCTACTAAGTTGACTGGGATGGAGGCCTTTGTCAACTTAAGTCAATATGAATGATTCTACCTCCAGTGACCGTACGATGTCCATCTAACGGCCGTAGTGCTTCTTCAACCTCTGGTCTTCTTGCTCCAGCCGCCCAAAGCAGCGCCGGTCGTGCCGCATGCTCCTGCCACCCGTGATGCCGCGGAGGCCTCACCGCCCCCTACTACTCCCACCGCTGGCCAGGCCATCCCTCTACTCACCCACACCCCCTGTTATTCTACGGCGACGGCAGCCTCACACCGCAACCAAACCAGTGAACCCTCATACTCCTCTACGCATGGGCATCCACTGCCGCGTCTTCCCTGGCTCCGCGTCGTCCCCTTCCTAGGCCTCTCCGTCGTCCACCGCCCTGGTGCTCTCGGTGCGGCGTGGTCAACGTGGTCAAGGAAGGACTTCCATCGGACGTGGACTGTACATGGAGAGGCTGACAGCTGGGTCCACGGCCGCAGCAAGGAAGTTCCTCCTTATTACGCGGAAAATAATGATTCTTCCACCTGACAGCAGGGACCCACCGAACGAGCCACCATATTTCGCAAAAAAAATGTTTCCCCCTGACTGCTGGGACCCACCAACTACATCTTCGCACGCAAGGAAGTGCTTCCGGGCAAAAAAAAAAACGATTTGCCCCCCTGACTGCTGGGACCCACCAGCTACATCTTTGCGCGCAAGGAAGTGCCTGACAGTCGGGACCCACCTGGTCGAAGCGTACGTAGCATTGTCATTCTGGTCGAGAACGTGTACGTACATACTGGTGGATGTAGAGGCGCGCACGTGTCGTACTAGAGGCGCGCACATAGCATGTACACGTACGTATAGCGGCCATTGTGCAAGAAAGAAAATACGGCCACATACATACATATGGGCAGGGTCTCGAACGCCTACTCGCGCATACGTACGGCCAGGGCTCATGTACACGGCTGGGTCAGAACGGAGAAACAACGTCGTCATCATGTTCATGGGGAGCCAACCGGCTAGGTCGGAACGGAATGCGTCGTCGTGTTCATCGGGAGGGCTTGGACGGAACATGCAATGGAAACGAGGCCTGGCATACCGCAGAACGGAGGAAACGGCCTTGTGTTCGACCGGCCACGTTGGAAACGGGATCCTGTTCATCGGGAGGGGTTTGGCGTACCGCAAAACGGAGGAAACGGACCTCCTACGGTCGAAACGGGGGTCTTGTTGATCGGGAGGGGTGTGGCGTACCGCAAAACAGACGAAACCGACTTGTGTTGGAGTGCTACAGTCGAAACGGGGGTCCTGTTCATCGGGAGGGGTGTGGCGTACCACAAAATGGGACTCCACGGGATACTGTTTGGTAACCCACAAGTGTAGGGGATCGGAACAGCTTTCGAGGGTAGAGTATTACACCCAAATTTATTGATTCGACACAAGGGGAGCCAAAGAATATTCTTAAGTATTAGCAGTTAAGTTGTCAATTCAACCACACCTGGATAACTTAGTATCTACAGCAAAGTATTTAGTAGCAAAGTAGTATGATAGTAATGGTAACGATAGCAAAAGTAATATTTTTGGGTTTTGTAG
The DNA here is from genome assembly GCF_002162155.2 of Triticum dicoccoides. Lineage (NCBI taxonomy): Eukaryota > Viridiplantae > Streptophyta > Magnoliopsida > Poales > Poaceae > Triticum > Triticum dicoccoides. The sequence continues at coordinate 483,587,008 of NC_041385.1, forward strand.
TGATTGTAACAATAGCGACAGAAAAGTAAATAAGCGAAGCACAGTATATAAAATGCTCATAGGCATTGGATCAGTGATGGATAATTATGTCGGATGCGATTCCTCATGTAATAGCTATAACCTAGGGTCACACAGAACTAGCTCGGGTTCATCAATGTAATGTAGAGATGTATTCCGAATATAGTCATACATGCTTATGGAAAAGAACTTGCATGACATCTTTTGTCCTACCCTCCCGTGGCAGCAGGGTCCTAGCGGAAACTAAGGGATATTAAGGCCTCCTTTTAATAGAGAACCGGACCAAAGCATTAATACATAGTGAATACATGAACTCCTCAAACTACGGTCATCACCGAGAAGTATCCCGATTATTTTCACTTCGGGGTTGTCGGATCATAACACATAATAGGTGACTATAGACTTGTAAGATAGGATCAAGAACACACATATATTCATGAAAACATAATAGGTTCAGATCTGAAATCATGGCACTCGGGCCCTAGTGACAAGCATTAAGCATAGCATAGTCATAGCAACATCAATCTCAGAACATAGCGGATACTAGGGATCAAACCCTACCAAAACTAACTTGATTACATGGTAAATCTCATCCAACCCATAACCGTCCAGCAAGCCTACGATGGAATTGCTCACGCATGGCGGTGAGCATCATGAAATTGGTGATGGAGGATGGTTGATGATGACGATGGCGACGAATCCCCCTCTCCGGAGCCCCGAACGGACTCCACATCAGCCCTCCCGAGAGAGATTAGGGCTTGGCGGCGGCTCCGTATCGTAAAACGCGATGAAACTTCCTCTCTGATTTTTTCTCTGCGAAACGGAATATATGGAGTTGGAGTTGAGGTCGGCGGAGCTGCAGGGGGCCCAGGAGCCACCCTCATGGACAGGGTGTGGGCCCCCTGGCCTTCATCTTTTTCCAGTATTTTTTATATTTTTTGAAACTTATCTCCGAGGATTTTCAGGTCATTCCGAGAACTTTTGTTTTCTACACATAAAACAACATCATGGCAGTTCTGCTGAAAACAACGTTAGTCCGGGTTAGTTTCATTCAAATCATGCAAGTTAGAGTCCAAAACAAGGGCAAAAGTGTTTGGAAAAGTAGATACATTGGAGACGTATCACTGTTCATCTCCACCGTCGAGCTCCTCTAGCCTCCACGGGCTACTGTTCATCCACCGTCGACCTCCTCCAGCCTCCACATGCTCCTGTTCATCCAGCCTCCACCGCGCGCTACTCCACCGGCTACTGTTCAACCACCCCTCCACGGGCTCTTGTTCAACCACCCCTCCACGGGCTATTGTTCATACACCCCTCCACCATCTATTGTTCATCCAGCCCTCCACGGGGTCGTCCTATTCATCCAGCCCTCCACGGGGTCATGTTCATCCAGCCCCAATCGGCTCGATCGATTGGGGTCCTGTTCATCCAGAGGCAATGCCACGGGGGTCCTATTCATCCACCCCCACCGCTCACTGTTCATCCAAACCCCCCTGCAACACTCACTGTTCATCCAGAGGCAGTATCGATCGGCTTCAGTTAGCAGCAGTAGCGAAGGAATCGCTCGATCGGGTTCAGTTAACAGCCAACGATCGATCGCTCGAGTTCAGTAACGCATAGCCTGCAATGCAATCACTCGGGTTCAGTTAGAGCCCAATGCCTCACTCGGGGTCAGTTAGAGCCAACACCTCGCACACACGCACATACGTGTACGAGAGAAATGCGCATCGCTCGGCCCCCGACCTCCCACCGCAACTAGGAACTCCCCGAAATTTTCCTCGCCCTCGCTTCTACCACGGTTTTTTCCGTCATGGATGGCCCAAAGAATGTCATGCAGCTGCGTCTCTGGCCCGCCCAGGATGAAAAACCCATTTTCTGTCATAATTTTTTGTCATAGAAGTAGGAGCCCACCACCTCTATGATGATACCGGGTTTTGTCATAATTATCGTCATAGAAGTGTCATAAGTATGACAGAAAAAAATTCGTTCGGCCCAAAATGTCACGAATGTGTCTTTTTTTTTGTAGTGATACCTCCCCCTGAAGTTGAAGGACCAGCACAACGCTGGTTGAATAGCCTCCCATCAAACTCCATTAGGAGCTGGGAAGATTTAGAAGATGCTTTCTGGGCCAACCTTCAGGGCACTTATGTCCGACCACTTGATGCTGATGACTTAAGTCACATAGTCCAGCAACCCGGAGAGTCAGCTCGCAATCTTTGGAACTGGTTCCTAATTAAAAAGAACCAAATTATGGACTGTCCAAACGCCGAAGCCTTAGCGACATTCAAACACAGCGTCCAAGACGAATCGCTCACCCGACACCTCGGCCAGGAAAAGCCGAAGACCATGGCAGCTCTTACTGCGCTTATGACCCGCTTCTATGCAGGCGAAGATAGCTAGTTGGCTCGTAGAAGCAACAGTTCTAGCGACCCCGACACTTCTGAGGTCAGGGATGGCAATAGTAGACCATGACGCAACAAAAAAAAGCATCAGAGCAATAACGACGGAAGAGAGGATACATCAATGAATGCCGGATTTAGCGGTTCTAAACCCGCTAAACAGAAGAAGCCGTTCAATGGCAACAGGGATGGTCTATCCAACCTGGACAAAATACTAGAGAGACCTTGCTAGATTCACGGCACCCCTGATAATCCTGCCAACCACACTAATAGAAATTGCTGGGTTTTCAAGTAGGCCGGCAAATTAAGTACCGAACATAAGGGGAAAGGACCTCCAAGTGAGGACGATGATGAGCCCCATCAACCGAACACTGGGAGACAGAAGCAGTCCCCCCCAAGGTGAAAACAGTGAACATAATGTATGTTACCCACATCCCCAAGAGGGAGCGCAAACGCGCGATAAGGGATGTCTATGCCATAGAGCTTGTCGCCCCAAAATTCAACCCATGGTCGGCTTGTCCGATCACCTTTGATCGTAGGGATCACCCAACCAGTATCACACATGGAGGTTCGGTGGCCCTGGTACTCAACCCTATCATCGACGGATACCATTTCACTAGAGTCCTTATGGACGTTGGCAACAGCCTTAAATTGATCTATCAAGATACTGTTTGTAAAATGGGTATCGACCCGTCAAGAATCAAGCCTAGTAACACTACCTTTAAAGGAGTAATATACCAGGCATGGAGGCCCGCAATACATGCTCCTAAACACTAGAAGTAGTATTCGGCTCTCCAAACAACTTCCGAAGCGAAGCATTGATCTTTGATATCATCCCTTTTCACAGTGGCTATCATGCATTGCTCGGACGAACTGCTTTCACCCGCTTTAATGTGGTCCCGCACTATGCTTATTTGAAGCTCAAAATGCCTGGACTGTGTGGTGTCACTACAACAAATGGAAATATGGAGCGCTCCCTCTGCACTGAGGAGCACACCACGGCTCTGGTAGCCGAGGTGCAGGGCGACCTCATCAAGCTGAACAACTTATCGATCATCAAGACCAATGACATCACCAAGCCAGTCCGATCCACACCGCAATGCGATAGCTTGACGGACCCGGATCTCAAATAGTGGTTTAGCCTCCGTCGATTGCCCCATAAGGTTGCGGCATACGTACCGCGCGTACATAACTACACACTTAAAATACCTTGGGAAGCACTGGAGGTACACTGTGGCAGAAGTCCATAGTACGGTTTGACCCTCTTTGGACCTTCAATACCTTTTTTCACTACATGTTCGTTAAAAAACCTATCGACTCTACGGTTGCACGGGGGCTCCTCTTCAGGTCCTTGTCTTTTTGCAAACAACCATCTAATCCTCCTTTTAAAGGATTCCCTACCAAGGAGAAACGATGCAGACGTGCAGCAGGGCACCACCGGGATCTTCAAACTACTACTTTTAGGCCCTGTGTAAACCTTTCCCTTATGTAAACTTCTGGCTTGTAACATGGCCACCATATTCATGGCATTATCTATTGAAACACATATCGACCTATTGATCAGGGTATAAAGGAAGCAGCTGATCACCACTTTTGTTTGGTACTTAGGTTATATTCTCATCTGTATCCCCTCCCTACTTCAGACTGCCACATGTGTTTTAGTCCGGTCTTAACGCCGGGGGCTGTAATCGGCTCGACACATTCTAAAGTCCGAACACCTATAGCAAGCTCTTTGGCGTCCCGGATATTGCATTATATGCATCGGCTCTGAATCATGTATTTGCTCCATAGTTGGGTTGCCAGGCGCCTGTGCTTACCACCTTATGTTCCGCCCGTTCGGCTAAGGTAGTAAAGGGAGAACTACCGCGATTGTATTTCTGGTTCGTCCGGTTAAGTACCTCAATAGAGAAAGCCGAAAACTGACCTTCATGATAAGCGAGAGCTGGTCAGCAATCCGGCAACTTAGTATTACACTACAAATTGTTAGCGATTTTCGCCGTGTTATACGAGGGGCAGGTCTTCGTCCAGCTGTGTTGCAAAGGCACTGTAGTCCTGATAGCCGCACACACAACAGAGGCTAGTACTTAGCCCCACTGTTAGACTCCTATGGCTAAGTGAAGGTAATAAAGCCTCATGGTTCGATTGCCTGGTTCACCCTGCGAACGCCTCCTTTATGGACCAAGACGTTGGATAAAGCGCGGTCACACGTTATGTAGAACACCCCTGTAGCATTTACATGGGGGCAAAAGCCAATGATTGGCTACTTTCAGAAATATAAACAATAAACGGCCGCACGGGAGGAAAAAATCACTCAAAACAAAGGGATCAAGCATAGATATCTCAAAGCACGGGTTGATAACATAGTTTGTACAACCCGAACACATTTAATCAAACATCACGTCCTTGGAATATTGGCCCTCTACTATGCGGGCTCCTTCTAGGATGTCGTCAAAGTACCTCTTCGGCTTCCGATGATCTTTGCGTTCGGGCAGACCTGCGGTCGCCACTTCGGTGGCCTTCATATTTGCCCATTGCATTTTGACGCAGGCGAAGGCCGAATGCTTCATAGCATCGATCCGTAGCTGTGCATTGACAAGCCGCTTTACTAGGCTGAAGCAGCTGCTGGGAATAGACTCGGCTGACCAAAGTTGGACTATTAAATCCTTCATGGCCAAGTCGGCTACCCTATGCAGCTCTGTCAGCTGTTTCAGCTGGTCGTTCAGAGGCGTCGGATGCTCCAGCGCGAGATACTGCGACCAGAACAGCTTCTCGGTCAAATTCCCCTCCCGAGCTTGGGAAAACTGCGCGGCATCAGCGGCACTCCTTGGAAGATCCACAAGCGTGCCTGGAGAACTCCAAACTCGGGTAAGCAAGATATACCTCTTACCTCCAAAGCTACTGCAAAAGAAAGGCCTTACCAATCGCTATCTATCACGCCTGCTAGATCTCCTCGTGAGCACTCCGGGACTCGATCCATGCCTATTTGGCATCATGGAGACCCTTGGCAAGTTTGGACGATTGGTCCGAAGTCTTCTGCTCCAAGGTCTCGCATTTGCGGATGGCATCCTTCAGTTCCTGCTTGACTTTGGCCACCTGACCTTCATGTTGGCGGCGGGCAGTTTGCTCGGCCTCCAGCTCTGCAGCAGCTTTGTCAGCGGCTGCCTTATTTGCCTCTACTTCCATCTTGGCTTGGGCAAGCGCGCCTTTGAGGGACTCGACCTCGTCTGCGCCAACTATGATCATAATCAAAAAATTCCATGAGTTAAACTACTCAATATACATATCACTTCTGATATGAAAATAAATTCCTTCTTCAAAATTTCTGCATACCTTGCATTTCCTCGAACCGCTTGTTAATGCGGTTGAGTTCCTCATCGGCCTGGGAAGTAGCCGTCAACATGGATGCCTGTTACAAAAGTAGCACAATATATTATTGTATGGATTATCACGTGGATCCTCTGTCCGGTTTTTTCTAATCCGGACAGATCCTCACGGGCTACCGTCTATACACAGGTTTATCCTTTCAAATGAAATGTTTTTAGAACATTACGTCGCATACCTCAAAGCCTGTCAGTAGGTTGTAGAAGGCTTCATTCAGTCCGCTCTTAGCAGACTGAACCTTTTCCATAACCACACCTATCAGGGTGCGGTGCTCCTCCATGATGGAAGCACTTTTCAGTGCTTCCTCCAGAGCATGAGCCGCCTCCGGATTAACGGAGGCTGCTGATGGAGCTGCTCCTCCTCCCCCTCTCTTGAAGGGGGATGCATATCCAATCTCGAAACCGCGTTGGTCTTTGGAATGGTTTTAGGCAGGGGCCCGGATTGATGGGGCTCCCCACCTGGTTGTCATGGGGTCGCCTCCCCAGGTCTTTGGCGATAGAGGTATTAACCTCAGGCGCCTTCTTGGCGGCCTCGTCCGCCCATCCTCGGCCAGGAGAAGTCCTTCGAGACGACACTTCGGTGTCCTCCATGGCAATTAGCGAGGGGGCTCGCGGCGGCGTGTCGCTCTCCTCTTGCTCGGGCGACAGAGAGTTCCCCTCCGATAAGGGAGTGTGCGGAACCTCACGGGAAGGGCTGAAAGGAAAATTACAATACAACTCACATAATAGAGGCATGCAAACTGAAGACGAATGGTAAGATTACTAATACTTATGATTCGGCCAGGGGCTTCACCCTGGGAGGTCTCTTGGGGATGTGTTCGAACTTTGAGTCCGAACTGTATGAGAGGGCCAACTTCCCTCTTTTCGGCACCTCCCCCTCCGGGTCTTCGGAGGTTGTTCTCTTCTTCCTCCTGCCCTTATGGGGGGAGTCTCTTTCCACCACCTCCTCCTCTTCTTCCTCATATCCCTCATGGGAGGAGTGGACTTCAGTCTCTATGGACACAGTGTTCGAAGGACCTTTGTGGCAGGGACCGCCCTTGGCTTCCTTGACCTTCTTCTTGGCCTTATTCTCTGGCGCCTGATAAGGCGCCGGGACCAACATCTTTGTTAGTTGGAGTGTGGTTGGGTTCTCTGACAGCGGTGCCAGACATTTGATCCGCTCCGCCTTTGCCGTCCGGCCCTGTGCGGAAGGCAGGTGACACTACAAAAAAAATTACACTTCCATGATAATACGTGTTTGTCACATTAGGTCAAATTTTCTGTCATGCATGTACATCCATGACGATTTTATGAAAGAATCAAGATGGTCATACCTTTGTTGTCGTAGAAGTGTTCCAGGACATTACCAAAATTATCATCACGGAAGTGTCCACTTCCATGACAATAAATCACGCGTCATAGAAGTGCTTTCATCAAGGGTGACCGACACGTGGCATCCACTGTAACGGGTCGCCGTTAAGCTATCGGGTCCGATTTTGGATCCAATAACCCACTAACAGCCACGACCAATGGGAATTTTCCGCGTGTAAATTTCTCATTGGCCAGAGGAACCACGTGTCAGCTCACCGTTGGGACAGATGTCATCCACTCATTGGACCGAAGGCACCTATGATACATCGACATGTGTGGCGGCCCAACAGAGGCCCATTCCAGTGAAAAGGCCGGCCCATTTGACTTGGTCAAAAGGTAGTGGGCCGGCCCACGGAAAGCCTGTTAACGGTGTGTTCACATATAGCCCATTTACGGCCCGCGAAGTCGCGACCCGTTATGGCCTATCCGAATTAGGCCCAGTAGCATCATTTGGGCCGTCCAATATGATTCCAGTCTCTAATAACTTCTGGCCCATGTATGGCCCATGATGTCTTTCGGCCCATATGAGGCCCTTTGTAACTCTTGGCCCATAAACGACCCGTGGTGAAACTGGCCCGTAATAAAGAGGGTATCGCTTTGTACCCATTAACAACCCATTATTCTATTGGGCTATTTCCAGCCCGTGTTATCTTTCGGCCTTCATAGGGCCTATTTATTCTTGGGCTCATTTCCAGCACTCGGTTATTTACGACCCATTACTGGCCTTTTCTGCTTGTGGGCCACATTCAGCCCGTGGTTGCAGTCGGCCTGTTTGTGGCCTATTAATCTGTTGGGCCGTTTTCATAGCATCATCAAATACGGCCGATTAATGGTGGCCCGTTATGGCCGACCCATGAACAGACGATTCCAACTCTAGCCCATTTATGGCCCAATGCAGTCTGTTATTGGCCCATGTTTGGCCAATCGATCATACGGCCCGTAGAAGGCCCATTGATGCTATGACCCATATAAGGCCCATTGTTTCTACGGCCCATAGAGGGCCCATTGTTTCTACGACCCGTAGAAGGCTCATTGTTTCTACAGCCCGTAGGAGGCCCATGGTCACTATAGTAAATATGTAGCCCATGGTTATTGTGGCCTAGTTTTAAAAAATAGGTTATTGCGGCCACTAGCAAACCGCAGAAAAAAGAACTGCACTAACTACAAGCAAACAAATAAAGAAGACAACAAGGAAATAAATAAGGAAGTAACTTACGCTAGGCTATCATGGCTATTACACATATTACATCCACTAAGCATCAAAGTTCGCCACCGGTGCAAATATAGGGAACAAAGCAACATATCACATACACTGGTTGTCAAAGTTCGCCACCGGTGCAAATATAGGGAACAAAGCAACATATCACATACACTGGTTGTCAAAGTTGGCGACTAGTGCAAATACACTCCGCAGCAAAACAAGTCCAGAACTAAAACCACTTCAGAAGAGCTCAAGAAAAAATATCCTTGGTACCCATAATGCTGGCAAGATGCTTAGCAAGCTTATTAACTTTCTCTTGTTTGGCGCTTAAATCCTCCAGCGCTTGCTATTGCACCAGAAAGTATGCATCTGAATTTTGCAGGGACTTCCTCAGTCCTTCGGCTTCTTGCCGCAGCACAGCTGATTGATGCCTTTTATCTTGCAGCTGAGATTGAACAAGCCGAAGTGATTCAGGCAGCAAGTTCGAAGAGCTTGTGCCAGTGGTAGTGGCCAGTGACTCGAACACTACATCAATATAGGACTTTTGGGTTGTCTCACTGTCATCAAGATAGTTTTTATCAGCTTTCTTGGAGACCAACAGGGATGTCTTGCTATCTTGAACCTTATCTGCATTACTTCCTTTACGATTGCATAGCGGGGTACTCTTCTTCAATATTTTGTCTGCATTCCAAAAAAGAAACAAGCAGACACATCACAGGTTTACCATGTTGTGTATGAAACTCATTTTGGTAAATCAGTTCAGTAGTAAAGTGGACAGGATAACAACATGAAACAAAAATATATCCATGTACCATGGTCACTGTATGGTCTATATCATTCTAGTTTTTGCTGCCAAATCAAGATAGAGACACAGTTCAAATAATATTTGTTTAAGACAAAGCAGAATAGATATAATATAAGTGTGGGAAACTATAGAGCAATAACAACACTTGTAATGTGCATGACATGATAATATAACTGTTTATTCAATTGAAACTGAAATCAACATAGAGCAAGTTACAACAGCAAACTAGTTAAAGAAACAGGTTTAAAACATACCTGTTGCGCCATTGGAGTTTCAATTCCATCCTTCAAATTTGAAAATAGTTGGTATGAGTAAATACAGTGACGCAAGAGCAAAGGAGTATGAACCATATCTACAGAACCTGACATGAGAACAATTCTTCTTCTGCTTTAAGCGTTGAGTTGGGATTCAGAGTGGTGGTCCTCGTGCTTTGGGCACTGCAGTTCTCTTACTAACTGCTCATGTTTGGGTGCTCTGTGGTGGAGATAGTGCCGCGTCAACTGGAATTGGGTTACTATCTGCTGGTGTTGGGGTTAGAAGGGGTAGCCGGTTCTCTGTCCAACTGGGTAGGGGCACAATTTGTGAGAGTCTGGGTTATGTGTGGTGGGGCTGGTTCTTGGGCAAGTGGAACCGTGGTTCTATCTACATCGACTAGTAGCATTATCTTTTCCGAAGACCGTGTTGTTACTCCCTTAGATACTATCATCACCCTCTCCAATTCAAATGTCTGATAAACAAGAAAAGTAATTGAATTTACAGACATTGTATGATAGACAGGTGCAATGGATAGTGGGGAATAAAAGAGGGCATGAAATAATTAACATTTATGTTGTCTAACCAAACAGGATACCATGACACAATTTCACATATATGATGGCTAACTAAATAGGATAGCATCACACAGTTTCACATATATGATGACTAACTAAAAAGGATGGAAAGGCATAGTTCAAAATATGATAACTATGTAAACATGATGACATGATATAACTATATAATGTATTTATTAAATAGGTTGGCATGCCATAATTCACATACATGCCGCCTATGGAAACATGATAGCATGCCATAATTCACGGATAGAATGACATAATTCAAAATATGATTACTATAAACACTAATTAGGATGAAATGATATAACTATATGATGTCTTTATCAAATGGGTTCGCATGCCAAATTCAGATAGATGTTGTCTATGTAAACATGATGGCATGGTATAATTCATATATATGATTTATATAATAAGCAAGTAAGCACATGGCAATCGCATAGATGATGTAAAAACTAAGCAATGCAAGACAACATGCATGACATGAGTAATATAACCCTGCCAAGTTTGAGCATAGACCTCAGGGGGGAAATACGACTGGTCATCTATCTCCGAATCCTCCTCTGAGGAGCTATCTATAATCAGCAAGATGTCTGCTTCGGCAGGTAGCATTGTCTGCTCTAAATACCTTGTTTTCACTCCAGATACTTCCATCACCATTTCAAATGGCGGATGCACATGAAGAGTAGTTGAATATACAAACGTTGTTGACAAATGGAACATGTAATACAAAAAAAAGATAGCATGATATAATTCACATATACGATGATTGGCTAAACAACATGGCATTGCATAATTCACATATATAATGCCTCGCAACAAGATAGCATTGCATAATTCACATATATAATGTCGTGCAACAATATGTCATTGCATAATTCACATATATGCTAATTAGACCCTAAACATGTGGCATTCACACAAAGCATGTCTAAGCTAAGCAAATGACATAGCAATGCAAGACACCATACGCATGATATGAGCAACATAACCCTGCCAACTTAGAGCATACACCTCAGGGGGGATAGGACTGGTCATCTGTCTCTGAATCCTCCTTTAAGGAGCTATCAGTAACCAACGAGATATGCACTTCATCAGATAGCATAGTCTGCTCTAAAGACCTTGTTTTGACTCCAAAATTTTCCATCACCGTGTCAAATGGCTCATGCACACGAAGAGTAGTTGAATGTACTAACATTGTTGACAAATGTAATACGTAGTGAAAAAAAGGATGGCATGATATAATTCACATATAAGATTACTGGCTAAGCAGGATGGAATTGCAAAATTCACATATATGATGTCTGGCTAAACAAGATGGCATTGCATAATTCACATATACGATAAAGAAACTAAACAGATGGCATTCACGCAAAGCATGTCTAAACTAAGCAGGTGACATATTTGATATATAAAGTAAGCAATACAAGGCACCATAAGCATGATATTACCAACATCAGCATGCCAAGTTAGAGCGAAGACCTCAGGGGGTAAATAGGAGTGATCTTCTCCTTCTGAACCCCCCTCAGAACAGTTGTCTTCCTCTTGATTACAATTCAAAATTGATGGAGGGGGGTGCCTTTGCGCCCAGCATGGAGCGACGTCTGCATGAAATTTTATTGCCACGCAAGGCTCGACTCTTTTGCTCTAGATGTTTAGTTCCATTATGTACAATAACTGACATGCATAGGAATAAAACATAGTGAGATTATGTAAGGAGTGCATGCAGAAATCTAGAGTGATGGTAGCAAACTATCGATAAACCCAAAACCAATGATAGCACGCAGATAATGGCTTCAGTTAAAATATACAGTTAATGGCTTGTTTATTGTTTGTTTTCCACCCAACATGAAACTCATAGTAGACACCAAATATTAATGAGATAGTAGATGGATACTATTGATTGCGGCCCCGATATGTACCCCACAACCATTTAAAAACTCAAGTTTGAGCATTAGTTTGGAGCTGACTTAGAGTCTAATCGGTGAACATGACAATAAAGTAGCATGTAATATTAAGCGATGCATAACATAAGCAGACACTAAAGAGTGCGACCACTCTTGCAGACCCGTGTAGTCCTCAAGGTCGTTTGCTCGGTTGATGATGGTAATGCATTTGACGTGGCTGCCGGTTGTGGGGAAGAAGATCTGAGACGGTGAAAAACAGTCTGCAGGGTGGATCCCTACTGTGGTTAACCCTTCCATCGTTGGAGCAGCTGAGCTGGGGTGGAACACAGTGCAGCAGGAGCGGGACAAACCACACAAGGTTTTATTTGACATATATCTGTAACATAAGTAATTGGGTAAGGGCTTGTTTAAATTTGAGAATTCTAACAATGGAGGGATTGGAAATACATAGGAATAGGATAGGAATGCCCATGCAAAACAAAGAATTTAAAAACATAGGATTTTTGCCAATCTGGGTGTTTGCTTCACAAGAATGGGAAGATCACAGGATGCAAAGAAGCATGGTGAGATTAAGTCAAACCACAAGAAAATGTACGGTTATAATGCTATTATGCTACTATATCTTAGTCTTGTGCTTTATGAATAGGAATTTTAAAAGGAGGATAAGTGGATATTAAAATTCCTACAGTTTTTCTTCCAAGGAGACACTAAAGGAACAAATCATACAGTTTTCCTTTGCTCCATTCCTTTGAACCAAATGCTTGAATAGTAGTACCATAGGAAACTTTCCAATTCCTATGTATTTCCTTCACTTGTTCTTTCAAACACTGGCGATTCTAGTAGGCAGGTTTGAGCAGGGAAAGCCTACACTCAAAAAATGTTTTTGTGCTACTTCTACTACTTTGGACCCAGGCCACTGCCCTACTAGCTCAACTCCCAGGCCCATCTACAAATGCATAGCTCAAACACACAGAGATAAATAATGATGGCGTTCAAGAGAGTCCATCACCGATAGCTAAGTTGCCTGGTACCTCACTGCTTGTCATATAGTAGGAGAAACTAATCGTATTTCATGTTACTACATGTGCTCAGTAGACAATATATATAACATGTAGAGTAAAAAAGCGATGCAACAAGTGTACAACCTCTTTGGCGAAACGATGTCGATCTCAGCGTGATTGGGTTGGTCGGCGAGGATGCTCCGGCTGATTTGGCTGTCGAAGAAGATGGAGCCCTGGGTACTGCTCTGCTGTGATGGAGGGTTTCATCGTTGGAGCAGCTCCGGTGAGTTGTACGACGGTGAGGCTGAAGCAGGACAAGAGAGACAACGTTAACCTGAGTGGAATTCTAATAACATCTCCAATAGATGATGTGAAATATATAACCACAAAGTGCTAGATGTAAAGTACATCAACCGCTCATCTCTGAACTTAACTGTCAAAACCGAATTTAACTGTCGAAACTGAATTTTGCTATTGGAACTGAATTTTACTGTCAAAACTAAAGCACCAGTAGCAGAAAAGCAGTAGCGCCCGGAGCAGCTGAGCATGCGAGAGCTAGGGCAGCTGGTCGTGTAGCAACATCTCGGGTAGCAGTTGCAGGGGCTCAAGGGAGAGTAGGATCTGCTTCTCGTGCAGCAGCAACACGCAGAAGAGTAGAGCAGCAGCGCAAGCAAGAGTGAGAGAAGCAATGCAAGCAAGAGTAAGAGCGAGAGAAGCAGCGCGAGCAAGAGCAGACCAGGCAGGGGACCGAGAGCAAGAGCAAAGCAGCAGTGCGAGCGAGAGCCAAATCAACAGCAGCTCCTACTGATGTGGATGTTTTTCGCCCCCGAGGGAGTGACGCCGTCAAGGAAGTGGCCGGCGATGCCGCCATTGATGGATCCATGCCATGTCGGCTCAGGACCGTGTGCCGGCAGCATCGTGAGACCGAATCAAGAAGAAAATGCGGCGATTTGTGTAGAACCTCTTTGGTGGCACCGATTAGGCCTCAACTTCATGCGAGGAATCGGTGATGATGATGCTCTTCCGCTGGTGCAGGTGAAGACGACAGTGTGGGAATGGAGGTGGCGCAAAAGACGAGGGGAACATCAGGGGAGCTCCTTGGAGGTGGAGGACGGGGTGGTTGAACTGGCGGGACGACAAGATCAACGACGGATCCTCATACGTGCGGTGGATGAGGGACGTTGAGGTGTAGCTGTGGATGACATCGTCGGGGAAGAGGCTCCGGCTGGGTGGCGGACGGAGGAGGGTGTGGGGCTTCGCGGGTTTTTGTGGCCTCGGTGTATGAATGGGTCGGCAGATGGGATGGGGGAGGAACCATGGTTTAGGGACGCACTTGTCCGAAATGTGGGGTAAGTTATGAAAGTACCCCCACCGATTTGAGCTAGGTGGTTCTTTTGGCAGGGGTATCACGGGCATTTCGCATGTCAGGATTTCGCAGGAGGTGGGAGTTTTAGCGCGCGTTGTAATTTTGGGATAGCAAGGCGCGGGTTGATATGGAGGGAGTTTTCGGAGCACAACAAGACAAAGATATATCTTAAATATTTCAAGGTAACAAGGCATGGGTTGAAATTTCCAGACAAGCCTAACGTGTACTGTACCAAATCAATTCGCACTTCCCTCGATGAAAAAACAAAAAGAAATCAATTCACACCACACAAGAGAGTCTAGTCCCGTGTACCGTACCAAATCAATTCACACTAGAAATGCCATTCAAAGCGTTGAATTCATGTTTGTTCAACTAAAATATTTTGCTACATGTATAATGCATGCAACCTACTACTCAAATGAACGTTTTAGTGCATTCCAAACATATATACTACCGCTTCAATATGAACTAAATTTGAATTCGTTTCTCTATTTGAATAAGATCTACAATCATGATTTTTTTAGGTTAAACCATTTGAATTCGTTTATCTATTTTAATAAGATCTACAATCATCATTATTGTCAAGTTAAACCATCATTTGTATATTATCTTCACAGCACACCACATGATTACTGTCGAGTTAGATATGAACTATGTGTACTATATGAACTCGAACTCGATTTTTTGAATCCACTTTATGTTGATTTCAAGTCATAGTACATTTCAAGCTCTAGCTAGATCTTCATAATCTAAACCATGTCTCATATGTATAATGTGTTTATCACATAATGTTTGGTGCGCCGCCCCCTACGCCTACAAGTATTTAGATGTGAGGTGCAAACGCCACACATTATCACAAATTCAAATAAAATGTGAGATTGTTCAATATAGTGTTTTGTTTAGATTGTTTGATATTTAGTTGTGAGCTGCAAACGCCACACATTATCACAAATTCAAATAAAATGTGAGATTGTTCGATGTATAGTATGGTTTAGATTGCTCGATATTTAGCTGTGAGTTGCCAACGCCACGCATTATCACATTATGGTAACATGTCCAAAATGACACCATGCGTATCACCGCTATATTCATGCATGCATATGTTTATAGCACTATGATCTCCTATTCAAATATATGAATCCACTTTCATATTGAATTATGATCTTTGTTAGTCTCTTACACCCACACAATCCTCTATCCTTTGTAGCTAGCACTAACTTTCTCTCGTGCATGCACACACCCTTCTCGCCCTCCCCCTCCCTCAGCATTCTATCCATCGTGCATATTCATTTGTTTTCTTTAGGTCGTTCTCCCATGGTCTCTACAATTCCTTTCTGACACACACCGATCGATAAACCTCTCCAGTGATGTCTGCCTACCACATACACACGCACCTTCCATCTCCTCCCTTCTGTGTCCATGCCTCGTGTCTCTCATACGGTCCCACACACGTGTAAACTCTCGCCCCTCTTTTCATCGATCTCACAATCACACACTCCTCCCCCTATCTAGTAGGCCTCTCGCACCACCTCATATACATTCTCTCTGTCTATCCGTCTCACTGGGCCTTATTTGCCTCTAACAAATGGATGTACACCAACCGATCTCCCGCTATACATATAGCAAACTAGGTCGTTATAACTCGTTTTCCCCAAGCGCCGATCAATCTACCTCATTCGTTATGTCTCTCCCTTCCTCCGACACACAACAATTGATCTACCAATATTGTTAGGTCTACTTACCAAACACATGGCCCCCTTCATCATCCATGCATGCCTCCTGACACATCTATCACGCACACGGACACACAGAAACACATCCCCACTCTTATTGATAATATTGAAGTTCTACCCTCAGTTTGTCCAGTAGGCCTCTCCCACCATCTTCGAGAAGCAACTCCACCACCCCTCCAGCACACACACACACACACTCTCTCTCTCTCTCTCTGTGTGTGTGTCCCAACCTATTTCCCGTCCCTCACGTATGTATGGATGTCAATCGATCTCCCTCAAGACATTGTTGGGTCTCTCCTTCTCAACACATATACGAGTCGATCTACCTCTCTAGTTAGGTCTCTGCCTCCCCCTCCCCCCCCCCACACTGATACATCGAGCGCTCTAGTCATGTCTCCCTACCACACACAAACTTGCCCTGTTCCCTCTGATGTTCCGGTAGGTCAGTCACCCTATATCTTTGACTTGCAGACACACAATTTCGATGACTCTCTTCATTGATATCGCACCCACCCACTTGATCCTCTCTTCGACTCTATCGATATCTATGACCCCTCCCTCTCTTCTCGTGGATCGCCCCCTCTATATATGATATAGATAGGCCTCTATTTCACACACATTGCATGTTTTAAATTTTGTTTGAGATATCATCGACACATATTCCCACAAATACATTCACGAAACCAACCCCCCCAACAAAAAACACTCACGGACGCACACACCATCTTTCTAGGTTTGTATCTCTCTCACACACAGCCACGTAGGTGGGGGACGTGCACGAAGAGAAGATGTGCATGCACTGCATGTGCATGTACTCCCGTCTCTTTCCCAACCACTCCCGCGAGGGTACACGGTGGAGCTCATTTCTGCACGAAAAGGCAGGCCATGTGGTAATTTGACACGTGAACTGGTTGTCCACTTGATGGAGAATCGTGTACCACGGGTGAACAAACAAATTGTGACTTGACGTGTTTTGTTAAAAAAGAGGCAAACCATGTGGGGCCTCCTTAGAGGCAAGGCTCTATACACTTGAGATGCTCTATACGTGTTACTTTTGATGTGTCCCATCAACTTGCAGAACGAGGAGAAGCTTGCTTAGTACGTCGTCTCCCCCGTTCACGGACGCGGTAGGTCGCAGAGTTGCAGGACGAGGAGAAGCTTACTTACTACGCCTACGCCCGCTCCCTCGCTCACACGCGCGGTGGCTCGCATGACGAGGAGAAAATTTTACTACTCCCTCCGTTATTCCTCCTCCCTACCTTGGTGAGAGAGATTATCATATTGTTTGAAATATATGCCTTTCACTACCTCCGTCCCATAATATAAGAACATTTTTGACACTAGTATTATGGGACGGAGGGAGTAGTAGATTTCAATATGAACTACTAGTACATACTCCACACATTGATGTATATAGATGTATTTTAGAGTGTAGGTTCACTCATTTTGCTCTGTATGTAGTCCATATTGAAACGGATGTACTAGTACGCACTCTCCCTCGCCCCTCGACCCTCGCCTACGTGGTGGACGTGCAGCTATTCATTCGGTCTCAGATAGCCAGACTGATATACTGTAGTAGCATTATTGCTCGACTTCCCCAACAGGCGAAGAGCCAAGTGCAAGGTTAATATTTTTGAGATGCCAAGCACAAGGTTTATAGGAGAACGAGTAGTTGTAGTACTAGTTGTACGTACCAGTGGTACGTACTGTATAAGGAAGAAGGCAACTAGATGTATGTTTTGCGTAACAGTCTCTTCTTACAGGACGTGCTAGACCTAGTGGACCTGATTGTTGCAATGGGAGTACTATCATAGATGTCACGATTCAGAGTGGTGGGCAGTAGGAATAATTCGGAGCTGCTTAGTCTTAAACCCCATGAAGAAGTCCCATCGAAAGGAATAGCCATCCTCTACACGTGCTCCTATGTAAAATGAGTAAATGAGACAAAAAAGGGAAAGCGACAAAGTAAAAAAACACCAGCCTTAGAGCCAACCCTATTGTATGAGTGAATGATATTTGTACGTTGTGATTGACATGGCAATATTATTAACCATGTTGTGGAGGTAGAAGCAGATTTTTATTTATTTGCGAAGGTAGCAACGAATGGATATTCAACGAGGAGTGAAATGATGGCCGCTTCCTCGGTCAAACAGAGAGAAAGGTGAGCCTTGTGATTTGACGTCTTATTAGTCATTATTTCCGACTATACTCTTTGCCCATAAAATAATTGCGTGGTAGAGTACTAGGCTATACTTTTAATAACCATGCTCAAAGAGAAGAGGTGCACACACCCACGCACGTAGTATTAGTAGCACTCTTTGTGTCTTTTGTGTCCTCCCCAACCACACACGTGACACGGTGGAGCTCATTTCTTTACGATGATGCAGCCCACGTGATAATTTGGCGCGTCTAGTAGTAGTTACTCACTTATAAATAATGGAGGGTCGGGAACCACGCATGAACGGTGCCGCGTCATTTATAAATAAAGTTTTTTTTCTTCAGTGGCATGTACGCAATATAAATAGGTTCATATGGAGAGGAAAAGAAACCGCTCCACTATACATAGCCAGGACGAGCCTACACGGTTACTTGCCGGGGTTGCTCTCTTCACACTCTCTTTCACAAAACGATTGTGGCCACATCTCTAACATCCGGGCGGATCACGTCCACCGGGGGAAGGGGTGGATGCTTTGTGTAGATGCGGTCGGTGTCGCCGACGGCGAAAACCCACTATCGACACGTCCCGATCTGGGTCCCCGCCGTTCTCTCTCACAAAGCCGATGCGGTTGCCTTCGTCCCTTGCTCACTTCCATGACGTGGGCAGTTTCCGCCTCCTGCCGCCCTCCTCTAGGTTGAGGTACATCCCGACATACCTCAGGTAAAACTTCCTTTACAGCCGGCTTGCCCCACTGCTCCAGCTGCCCACATCGCTCCATGTGGATATTTCTCAACTTCTTTGCCCCGCATGTACCTCTACTGGCTTCTACTGTATTTGCGATGAGTTTATGTCTCATCAACTAGTCCCAGTAATCTTATTCTAGTAACACTTCTTCACTTTCTTTGCCACAGGGATGCTCACCTTGATTTTAGCAAAACTGCACAAATGATCCTTGGGGCAATGGGGCAAGCTTGGACGCATGATACATGAAAGAGAAGCTGGAAGCTTTATAGCACTGTCCAAATTTATCTTGCTGAGAAATTACAGTATGTACTATACTACTATGTAAAGAGTTAGGTGTCGCATGGTGTCCAGAAAATATGGTGATAGTGTGAGGTGGGCCATGTTCACTGAGCTTGTGTGCTTTCACTGCTTTCGCACTCCTCCGCTGTAAGAGTGGAGAAAATTGTAATCTACCTCCTTTCTCCGAAACGTGGGACATCCAGCAGTCGTACTACCTTAGTAATAATGACCAATGAGCCGTCAAATCACATAGACCCAGCAGTAAGTTGGACGGACGAAGCAAGCATCACTCTTGAATCCGCTTTCTTCAATGCAGGCGCCAGTGAGAGGTCGCGTCCGCTCTTCTCGGGCATGAATGCGGCACCGATTCTCTGGAGCGGCTCTGACCATTTTGCGCGGAAAGCGCGCGCGGGCGATGGAGGGGCTTTGGGTGGGCCAGGCGGGTCAGGAGCGGGCATGGCAGCTGTCCCGACCGGACGCCCGGAAACGAG
Organism: Triticum dicoccoides; assembly: GCF_002162155.2. Classification (NCBI taxonomy): domain Eukaryota; kingdom Viridiplantae; phylum Streptophyta; class Magnoliopsida; order Poales; family Poaceae; genus Triticum; species Triticum dicoccoides. Next base: position 483,606,670 of record NC_041385.1, read on the forward strand.
AGGGCGCACCCATGCTCGCGGCTAAATCGCACACTACACACCATTTCTCTATAGGAGTAGGTCGATGTGTCGCTCTCTCTAACACACACACACACAGACACACATGCAGACACAACTTCATAGAATAGGAATATCGTGCGAGTGGGAAGCCACATGAAGTGAGATAAATGGAGCACGTACAAGAAGAGAAGAGTAGAGTAGTACTCCCTCCGTCTAGGAGTTAAGTCATCTTACGAAAAATCAGATATTCCCAAAATGTTTAGGTGTAACATCCCATTTTTCAATTTGGATGTTATACATAGATCATCACCTGCATATCATATTTATTCTTGCATTTTGTTGAGATCCTGGAAATCTTATGCAACTTAAGGACCGAAGGACAGAGTTGGAGGTTCACTATTTTCATATTTGAATTTATTTCAAATTTGAGGAAAGGATCATTTTGATTTTCATTATTTTCTCTCCAATTATTTCCAATATTAAAAATATATGAGAGAAGATAATATGACTTCTTCAAACTGAGGGAAATATTGGAGAAAGAATTTTAAAATCAAATTATGTTTTATTTGGGATTTTATTTGAATTAGAAAAATATGCATTTTTGAAAATTGCATTTTTATCCCATAAAAATGTTCACCTTGTTCTAAATATTTCATTCAGACGGTGATTTTTTTTTGGCATTTTTAGAATTTTTTATATTTTATTAGGAATTTTTCTTTCGGGCAAAATTATTTAAAAAAAAGTTTCGCGTGACTGGGCCAAAGGCCAAGCCGAGCCGAGCCGCCGCCGCCTTCCCCGCGCGGGAGCCACGCCGCCGCTGGACTCTCCACCCTGAGTCAGACTCCGCCTACCCGCCGCCGCCTTTGCCACTCCTCCAAGAAGCCCCCCTCTTTATATACCCTACCGCCGCCGCCCTCCTCTTGACCCCGAGCCGCCCACCACCACAGCCACTGCCGCCGAGCCACGCCGCACCCTGCCTCTCAAGTCACGCCACCGCTATCGTTGCTCGCCGCCGCCGCTTGCTACCGCTATCGCGCGGCTACGCCGTGCCGCGCCGCCGTCGGAGTCGCCGGATCTCGCCGCCGTCGGTTTTCTTTGTTGGACTCGTAAAACCGACAAAACCGTCCCCGGTTATTTTTTTTAGATCGATTCGGCTGTTTTTTTTCAGTTTCGCTATTTAGTGGACGTTCACTCAAACGTCTCCGTTCGCGAACGTATTCGTTCGTTTAACTCTATTAGCGAACGTTCGTTCGTTAGTCTTTTTTATTTTTATTTTATTTGTGGCCAGGGACCTATTCGTGATTATTTTTATCGCAGATTAGCCCCTGATCTTCGAACCCTCGCAACTTTTTGCTCGCTTATCCAAATTCAGTGAAACCAACGCCAAAATCTTCGTCTTGAACCCTTCTTTCCAGATATTCAACTTGAACATGATTTTGACAATTTAAAATTTGGTTTCAACCAGAATTGTTTTCGAACTTCTTTTGATCGTAGTTTGTGTTTCGTAGCTCCGATTCAGTTGATTCTTTTTGCAAATCGAAGCTCTTCAGTTGAACTTTCAGTTTGGATATTTTTATTTGAGTTATATCCTTGAATCTAGCCCGAATGCTTATGTATGTTATTGTTTGTTTGCGATTGAATTTTCCGGAGTGCGAAGCGTGCTACTACGAGTCGTTAGGGTTTGCAGATCGTCAGCAAGGCAAGTTACACTTTGATCATACTCTTAAATACCCAGCTTTTACTATGCATTAGTATTGCTCCTCAAATATTTGCATGAGTAGGATTGGGAACATGTGGTTTTGGTTGTAGTCCTTAAGGTAGGAACCTAATACCTTTTGATCACCCCGGGAATATATGTTATGCTTAATTATTGCTTAGCCATGCTCATAGACGGGGATTGGATCGTGATTCACACATGGAAGTTTGAGAGTTATTTAATTATGGACAACATTAAGGTGGCAACTTTAATATACATCTGGGTGGATTGGTTGTAGGCACCTGGGGAACCCAGTGATGCCTATTTTGGAAAATTCCGGAGTACCCGTGTGATTCTTCCTATGGTACGCTGAAAGTGCAACTATCCCTAGGTGGTTTTGGTAATCCCTAACAATATATAGCTCATTGAGCTAACACTATTTCAAGATAAATATTTCAGGAAAAGCTCAATGAATGGCACGACATGGATGAGAAAAGTGGACCCCTCAAAATGCTAAGTATAAAAGGATTGGCTCAAGCTCAAAGCTCAAGACTCTACATTTTATATTTTAGTGATCCAAGATCACATTGAGTCTATAGGAAAGCCAATACTATCAAGGAGGGATGAGGTGTTGCTTAATGGGGTTCTTGCTCAAAGTGCTTAGTGATATGCTCCAAAACCCTCAACTACTTTCCCACATCCACATTTAACCTAAACCAAAAGCCTAACTCGGCCCCACCGATTCTTTCTATCCGGCGCCACCGAGTTCAGATGTCATAGCCACTGCCAAAAACCCTAGGCAAATCAGTCTCACCGATAGGGATCTCTGTCTCACCGAGATGGGATTGTAATCTCTTTGTTTCCCTTCGCAACGTTTCGGTCTCACTGAGATGAGCGATCGGTCCCACCGAGATTGCAATGTAAACTCTCTGTTTTCCTTTCGTAACATTTCGGTCTCACCGAAATGAGCGAACCGGTCCCACCGAGTTTACCCGACCAACTCTCTGGTTAGCTTAGTACCAAAATCGGTCTCACCGAGTTTGTGTAATCGGTCTCACCGAGATTGTGTAATCGGTCCCACCGAGATTACGTTATGCCCTAATCCTAACCACATCGGTCCTACCAACTTGCATGTCTGTCCCACCGAAAATCCTAACGGCCACTAGATTTGCTGAATCGGTCCGACCGAGGATCTCAATTCGGTCCCACCGAGATTGACAAGTTGTGTGTAACCGTTAGATTTTGTGTGGAGGCTATATATACCCCTCCACCTCCTCTTCATTCGTGGAGAGAGCCATCAGAACAAACCTACACTTCCAACTTACATTTTCTAAGAGAGAACCACCTACTCATGTGTTGAGACCAAGATATTCCATTCCTACCACATGAATCTTGATCTCTATCCTTCCCCAAGTTGCTTTCCACTCAAATCTTCTTTCCACCAAATTGAAATCCTGTGAGAGAGAGTTGAGTGTTGGGGAGACTATCATTTGAAGCACAAGAGCAAGGAGTTCATCATCAACACACCATTTGTTACTTATTGGAGAGTGGTGTCTCCTAGATTGGCTAGGTGTCACTTGGGAGCCTCCGACAAGATTGTGGAGTTGAACCAAGGAGTTTGTAAGGGCAAGGAGATCGCCTACTTCGTGAAGATCTATCGCTAGTGAGGCAAGTCCTTCGTGGGCGACGGCCATGGTGGGATAGACAAGGTTGCTTCTTCATGGACCCTTCTTGGGTGGAGCCCTCTATGGACTCGCGCAACCATTACCCTTCGTGGGTTGAAGTGTCCATCAACGTGGAAGTACGATAGCACCACCTATCGGAACCACGGCTCAAAAATCACCGTGTCTCCAAATTGCGTTTGAATTCTCCAAACCCTTCCCTTTACATTCTTGCAAGTTGCATGCTTTACTTTCCGCTGCTCATATACTCTTTGCATGCTTGCTTGAATTGTGTTAAGATTGCTTGACTTGTGCTAAGTTTGCTAAAATCTGCCAAAGACTAAAATTGGGAAAATGATAGATTTTTATTTGGTCAAGTAGTCTAATCACCCCCCTCCTTCTAGACATACTTCCGATCTACAAGTGGTATCAGAGGTTTGGTCTCCATTTGCTTTGATTTCCATAGCTTTTGGTGGTCATAGCCTTGGTTTCACAACCTAGGAGAGTATGGCGTCTAGCGAGGGAAATTATCACCGTAGAGGTCCTTACTTTGATGGTACGAATTTTGCTAGTTGGAAGCATAAGATGAAAATGCATACTCTTGGACATAACCCCGCCGTTTGGGCTATTGTGTGTATTGGCTTGCAAGGTGAATTCTTTGATGGGGGAGAACTGAACCGTGAAGCTACCGCGGAAGATTTGAAGATGCTGCAATACAACGCTCAAGCTTGTGATATCCTCTTCAATGGATTGTGCCCCGAAGAATTCAACAAAATCAGCCGTCTTGAGAATGCAAAGGAAATCTGGGATACTTTGATTGATATGCACGAAGGTACTGACTTCGTAAAGGAATCCAAATTGGATGTGTTTCAAAGTCAACTTGACAAGTTCAAGATGAAGGATGGTGAAGGCGTCGCTGAAATGTACTCTAGGCTTGTTCTCATTACAAATGAGATTGCCGGCTTAGGAAGTGAAGAGATGACCAACAAATTCATCATCAAGAAGATCTTAAGAGCCCTGGATGGAAAATATGATACCGTGTGCACATTGATCCAAATGATGCCAAATTACAAGAATCTCAAGCCAACGGAGGTCATTGGAAGAATTGTTGCTCATGAGATGTCACTCAAGGATAAGGAGGAGCTCCACAACAAGTCTAGTGGCGCTTACAAAGCCTCATGTGAAGCTCCCACATCATCAAGTGATAAACACACCTTCAATAAAGAATTGACCCTAATGGTGAAGAACTTCAACAAGTTCTACAAGAGTAGGAGCAAGAAAGAAGTTCCAAGTCAAGGTCCTACTATGACAAAAGATCTTCGAGTCGAGAGCGCAATTTCTACAATTGTGGAAGACACAGACACTATTCCAATGAGTGTACATTCCCTACAAAAGAAGAGAAGAATCACCTAAGAGGAGAAGTAGAAGAGAAGAATCACCGCCAAGAGAGAGAAGGAGTAGAGATGATCATTATGAACGAAGAACATCCCGGAGAAGCAAGGATTCAGAAAGGAAGGACAAGTCATCAAGTAGCTACACAAAACGAAGACATCAAGATCATGTTGGTGAATGGGTATCCAGTTCCGACTCCGAACATCACTCCGAGAGAAGCTATCACTCCGACTCCCAACATACTCAAGATGAAGGTGTTGCCGGTCTAGCACTTGTGTCAACCAACTCCTACGACATATTTGATTCACCAAATGAGGGACTTGGAAGATGCTTCATGGCTAAAGGCCCAAAGGTAACGCACCCCGAGTATGTTTATTTCAATAATGATGAAGATGACTTGCTAGGTGATGATGATTTACTTATTGACAACTCTAGTGATGAATACTATGATGAAACATCAATTAATCATGCTAATCAAGATAAAATGAATGACGATGATAAGGAGAAGATTGAGCTCCTAACTAAAGAACTAAACACTCTTAAGTTAGCTCATGAAACTATCTTAGGAGATCATCGAGAACTTTTAAGGACTCATGAGAAGTTACGCTTTGAAAAGCTCAACCTTGAGCAAGAGCATGAGTTCTTAAAGGCAATCAATGATGATCTTCGCAAGAAAAGTTCTTCTTACATTGCCAAGTGTTTACTCTTATCTACTTACATGCCTCAAGTCAAGTCTATTAACAAGAACAAGAAGGATTCTTCCTCTAGTAGTAACAATAATCATGTTAAATCCAATGTTGTTGCTTCTAATAGTTCTCTTGATTCCACAAATAATTCTCTTAGCCAAGTTACACTTGAGCAAGAAAATAGCTTATTGAAGGGAATTACAGAGAAAGGTGTTTACAAGAGCCTTGCCAGGAGTAAGCAATTCGAGGAAATTGTACGCAAGCAAGGAAGGCATCGGAAGAACCAAGGTGTTGGTTTTGAACGAAAGTTCAATGCCAATGGAGTTGAGTGGGAAGAAGATCAATATCCCAATATTAAGTTTGTTCCTCAACAAGAGAAGAATGATCCTACTTCCTTCAAAGGGACACAAGCTCAAGATGATCTTCCACCACAAGACCACAAGCAAAAAGGCAAGGATGAGCTTAAAGAGGAGTTTGATGCATTTGAAGAAGCTCCCAAGGCCTTGTTCAAGTGGGTTCCCAAGACTACGTCAAGTACTACTTCATCAAGTACGACTACAACTCCAAGGATTCACATCAAGATGGTGTGGATCCCGAAGAAGAAGAACTAGAGAGTTCTTGAGGGTGACTCCGCCAACATACTTCACTCATGTCATTTTGGCAAGGACAAGTGCAATCAACTTCCACATCTTGCACTAGTTCATGGAGTCACAAACCCTCTTGTTGGTAAGACAAGGGACAAGGTAACCCAATGCTTTCATAAGAAATCATTTTGTGTGTGCATCACTCTATGTCTATGGATATCCTTATTTGTTCCTTGTGGGACTAACCCGTGTAGGTATTGAAAGTGCAACTCACTCCAAAGGATTGCTGTAAATGATCTACATTAACATTGAGCATCCACATCTTCAGCACCTACATGAAGTCATCATCGACAAAACCCAAGGTTAGTTCGTCCCTCTTAGGGGGATCTCACATCTAGGGGGAGCTTTACTCTAAGAATTGAGTTAAAGCAACTCTAATGGTGTGAACACATCAATGCATTATGTAAAAGTGGCAACCCCACTTGAGCTTAAACGATGAGTATGACCTATGATCAAATGTTCTCATTTGACTCCTAAGTCAATATACTCATGTATAGATGACCTAGTGATCGCCAATTGCTTGATAGATGCTAGAATTGGTTGTGCATGCTTTGTCACATATTTCATTTGTCATTTTATTGTGTGAGCATGTTGGTTGCATATATTACTCATTCGAGGACATCCACTTGTATTTTTGCTTGTTTGGTTTGTTTTCTTTTTGCCAAGTGGATGGACAAGAATGCCTAAGAACCTTCTCTAGCTATTTATGCTATTCTTGTCTCAAACTCTATTCATGCTACATCATAAAGTTTGATCAGGTCAGATTCGAACCACTCTGTGTGAGGAGCACCCGGAGTCCCCGATTCGTCATGGACTTAAACTTTCAAAACTTCTGTGTGCATTTCGATCTGACCGATTCTTCCATTTCGGTCATACCGAGATCACTAAGTCGATCTAGGTTTTCAATCTCGGTGCAACCGATTTGAACCTTTCGGTCACACCGAGTTGCAGTAACTGCTTGCAGTAATGCATCTCGGTGCCACCGAGTTGTTCCACTTGGTCACACCGACAGGGTCGGGCTATATATATCCACGGGCAATTTTTTTGAAATTTCTCTGAACTCTTTCGCCCGCGCTCAGCTCGCTCTGCCTCCTGGGTCTCCGGATGTCCTCCTCATCGCTAGCTGCCTCCCGCCTCTGGTCTCCGCCACCATCAACGGGAATCATCTCCGCCATTGTCGTTGTAGCAAGTCCATCGACGAACTAGGGTATGGACTTGATCTTTGTGCTATCCCTATCCGATTCCTAGCACATTGTTTTCGCCATGTATCTTGCCACGATTGAGATCATCTTATCCAGTAAAAACGCTCTGTAGATTAGGTTTGGATTGAAAATTTAGGGTTAGGTTTCCGCCGAAACCATCTCGGACCCACCGAGTTGTAGAAATCGGTTCCACCGATTTGGCCAAGGCCATTGCACATGTGATTCTCGGTCTGACCGAGAATTGCAAATCGGTGTGACCGAGTTCAGGACTTTGTGAAACCCTAGCAGTCTCAGTGCCACCGAACTGTGACTTGGTCTGACCGATTTCACTAGTTTAGGTTCCTAAAGCTGCTTCGGTATCACCGAGTTTACAAATCGGTTGACCCGAAATGCTTTCTATGGAAAACTAAAGCTAAGTTTTTAACTCATTCTTTTGCAAAAAACCTCTGTATTTTGTGATGCTCATCCCCTCTATCTCATCTATATCTATTCACAGGGTCAGCTATCAGTGTTTGCAACATGTCTGATCAGAGTGACAGCTAGAACAGAGAAGAGGAGCAGGTTCCCATGAGTGAGGGCACTAGTCCCTCCAGTACCTCAGATGAGGGCATCAGGAGCACTCCAAGCAACCTTCCCAAAGCTGCCACCAGGGCCAGAAAGAAGAGAACCTCAGATTTTGAGGATGAAGACTATGTGGCAGAAGAGGATGAGGCCACTTCCACAAAGGTGCTCAAGAAGGAATATGGTACAGCTGCAGCCACCAAGCTTGGTTTGAACAGGAAAGTCCCAGCCAAGAGGACTCCTATGCTGAAAGTCAGAGGAACAACTCAAGGAACTGAGAGATCTGAACCCAAAGAGCCAGAAGTGACTGAGAAGAAGAGGAAGGAAAGGGCAAGAAGACCATGGCCAAGGTTGTTGGAAAGCCTTCCATGATGGAATATGAAGAAGAAGAGGTTGCTGCACCAGCACCTAAAGCTCAGAAGCTTATGGGTGATGCCATCAGGGCATGGGCTGCTTCATCTAAGCCCAAAGAAGCACCCAAGGTTGCTTCCAAGCCCAAGACGCACCAAAGAGGAATACTAGGAACATTCCAGCTGCTGAGAAAAACAAGGCCCCAGTGCCTGAAGTTGTTGCTGAAGAACAAGATGATGAGGAACACATCTTGAGAAAGTTGAAGCCCAAAATTCCAGATCACAACGATGCTCATCCTGTTGCTGAGAACATGAAGCTGAGAAAGGATGCAGGACTCAGAAAGTGGAGGTTGACTGATCCCTATGCAGTCAGGAGGAGAATTGTTGTGGACTACAGGTTCCATACAAAGGAACAACAAGATTTCTATGAGACAGTGCTGCTTGACAAGAAGCCAATTGTCTGTGATATGAGATGGGTGGACTGGAAATATATCAAGGAGAATGAAGAGCACTGTCCTGGTGTGTATGACAGTTTCAAGGGTTGTGGAGTGGATGACTTTGTTGGGCAGAAGCTCACAAAGTGGAATGATGAGCTTATAATGCAGTTCTACTCCACATCACACTTTTATCCAGATGGCAGGATAGTATGGATGTTTGAAGGTACTAGGTACCAATCAACTATTGAAGAATGGGCTAATCTTATCAATGCACCTAAGGAGAAAGAGGATGACTTGGATGTCTATGCCAAGAAGAAGATGGATCACAACTCTATGGCACATATGTACAAGGAGATCCCAGATGGTGCTGTTGAAACACACAAGTTTGGATCAGTACATTACCTTCTGTCAGGACTGCCAACCATCAACTGGATCCTCAGGCACACTCTTTTGCCTAAGTCAGGTGATCATAATATGATCTGAGGCCATGCTATCAATCTGCTTCACTTATTTGATGTGCCTCAAAAGTTCAAGGTCATGAGACTCATAGTGGAAACTATCAAGAGGACAGCTGCTGACCAGAAGAGAAGTTGTGGGTATGCCCCACAGATCCAGGAGCTGATTAACTCCAAGATGGGCACTGGCACATACCTGTTGGACAAGGAACACCTGCCCATCTACCTAGATTATGAGGACAACATAGTTGTGATGGATGAAGATGAACCATCTTCTGTGCAAGCACAAGCAAAGAAGGAGAAGGCAAGGACTGAAAAGGCTGCCAAGATGTCAACCATAGATGAGGCATCTGAGTACTTCCTGAAGAGCAAGAAAGATCAGCTTGGCTACTTGATTGCATCCACTCTGAGGATTGAAAAGGGGTTGGCCACCCTGACTCAAAACCAGGAGAGCCTGGAGAGGATCATGGAGCAGAAGTTCTGTGACTTGGATGTGAAGGTTACTGAGATCCAGTCTGTTGTTGAGCAACTCCAAGATGACATGCAGGAGAGGAAGGGCAAGACAACCAGTGATGCATTTGCCAGAGTGCCTAGAGCTCAGAGATCAGCTGCATTGCATGTTCCAGACACAAGAGCAACTTCATCTGCACCAGCTATAGCTTCAGTGCCACTAGCTCCAGCACCTACTCCACCAGCTCCAACTTCATCAACGGATGCCTTCATCCTTGGAGTCATTCCTACACCACCACATCAAGACCAAGCCTGAGAGTCGATTTAGTACTATGCATTTTCTATGAACTTTTTGGTAACTTGTTGCCAAAGGGGGAGAAAAATGTATAGATCATAGGCTTCGAGAGAGAGAGAGTTTGCTTTTGTTCTCTCTTGTTTTGGTGGCTGAACTTTGTTTGCTTGTTTGATATACTTTATGCCTGTGTGATACTTGGATGATAATGTGTTTGATCATATGCTACTTTAATGCTTGTTGGATGACATTATCCTTTTATCTCTATATGATCATTCACTTTGCTTGGTGATGAGTGCATGTATTTTAATTATTATCATTTTGAGCGCTCCACCAAGATGTATGTGACATGGGAGAGTAACTCATAACCCTAACTCATTGTGCATTTGCAGTCCAAAGCAAATCTTAAACTATACACAAATTTAGGGGGAGCTTTCACATCTCACATACTTCTCAAAGCGACAATGTTTTTCAATCTTATTATCGTTTGTAGAAGCTTTGATCTATATGTTGTCATCAATTACCAAAAAGGGGGAGATTTAAAGTGCAACTATCCCTAGGTGGTTTTGGTAATTCCTAACAACATATAGCTCATTGAGCAAACACTATTTCAAGATAAATATTTCAGGAAAAGCTCAATGAATGGCATGGCATGGATGAGAAAAGTGGACACCTCAAAATGCTAAGGATAAAAGGATTGGCTCAATCTCAAAGCTCAAGACTCTGCATTTTATATTTTAGTGATCCAAGATCACATTGAGTCTATAGGAAAACCAATACTATCAAGGAGGGATGAGGTGTTGCTTAATGGGTTTCTTGATCAAAGTGCTTAGTGATATGCTCCAAAACCCTCAACTACTTTCCCACATCCACATTTGACCTAAACCAAAAGTCTAACTCGGACCCACCGATTCTTTCTATCCGGCGCCACCGAGTTCAGATGTCATAGCCACTGCCACAAACCCTAGGCAAATCGGTCTCACCGATAGGGATCTCGGTCTCACCGAGATGGGATTGTAATCTCTCTGTTTCCCTTCGTAATGTTTTGGTCTCACCGAGATGAGCGATCGGTCCCACCGAGATTGCAATGTAAACTCTCTGTTTCCCTTTCGGTCTCACCAAAATGAGCGAACCGATCCCACCGAGTTTACCTGACCAACTCTCTGGTTAGCTTATTACCAAAATCGGTCTCACCGACTTTGTGTAATTGGTCTCACCGAGATTACGTTATGCCCTAACCCTAACCACATCGGTCCTACCGAGTTGCATGTCGGTCCCACCGAAAATCCTTACAGTCACTAGATTTGCTGAATCGGTCCGACCGAGTTGCTCAATTCGGTCCCACCGAGATTGGCAAGTTGTGTCTAACGGTTAGATTTTGTGTGGAGGCTATATATACCCCTCCACCTCCTCTTCATTCGTGGAGAGAGCCATCAGAACAAACCTACACTTCCAACTTACATTTTCTAAGAGAGAACAACCTACTCATGTGTTGAGACCAAGATATTCCATTCTACCACATGAATCTTGATCTCTAGCCTTCCCCAAGTTGCTTTCCACTCAAATCTTCTTTCCACCAAATCGAAATCTTGTGAGAGAGAGTTGAGTGTTGGGGAGACTATCATTTGAAGCACAAGAGCAAGGAGTTCATCAACAACACACCATTTGTTACTTCTTTGAGAGTGGTGTCTCCTAGATTGGCTAGGTGTCACTTGGGAGCCTCCGACAAGATTGTGGAGTTGAACCAAGGAGTTTTTAAGGGCAAGGAGATCGCCTACTTCGTGAAGATCTACCGCTAGTGAGGCAAGTCCTTCGTGGGCGACGGCCATGGTGGGATAGACAAGGTTGCTTCTTCATGGACCCTTCTTGGGTGGAGCCCTCCGTGGACTCGCGCAACCATTACCCTTCGTGGGTTGAAGTCTCCATCAACGTGGATGTACGATAGCACCACCTATCGGAACCACGGCTCGAAAATCACCGTGTCTCCAAATTGCGTTTGAATTCTCCAAACCCTTCCCTTTACATTCTTGCAAGTTGCATGATTTACTTTCCGTTGCTCATATACTCTTTGCATGCTTGCTTGAATTGTGTTAAGATTGCTTGACTTGTGCTAAGTTTGCTAAAATCTGCCAAAGACTAAAATTGGGAAAATGATAGATTTTTATTTGGTCAAGTAGTCTAATCACCCCCTTCTAGACATACTTCCGATCCTACATACGCCCGTCGGTGTCAAAACTGACGGGTAGGGGGTCCCGACTTGTGTGTATAAGCCTAATGGTAACAGGAGGCAGGGGACACAATGTTTACCCAGGTTTGGGCCCTCTCTATGGAGGTAATACCCTACTTCCTGCTTGATTGATTTTGATGAATATGAGTATTCCAAGAGTTGATCTACCACGAGATCGTAATGGCTAAACCCTAGAAGATAGCCTATGATTATGATTGTTATTGTAGTACATACTAAACCCTCCGGTTTATATAGACATCGGAGGGGGCTAGGGTTACACAAAGTTGGTTATATAGAAAGGAATCTACATATCCAAATCGCCAAGCCTGCCTTCCACGCAAAGGAGAGTCCATCCAGACACGGGAAGAAGTCTTCTATCTTGTATCTTCATAGCCCAACAGTCCAGCATATGTATATAGTCCAGCTGTCCGAGGACCCCTTAATCCAGGACTCCCTCAGTAGCCCCTGAACCAGGCTTCAATGACGATGAGTCTGGCGCGTAGATTGTCTTCGGCGTTGCAAGGCGGTTCCTTCTCTGAATATGTCAAAGTGGATCTTGAACACAAGAATTGTGGCCGTCTTTGCAAAACAAATTCCACATACCACCGTAGAGAGTATAATATTCCACGAGTCCAATCCGCTGACAACTTTTTGTAGCATGACATCACGCCATGACTCGGTCATTATTCGAACCATTTTTTAGCCTGCCCCTCCGTACTTTGAGGTGCGGTTTCATAGGCACGTCTTGTCAAAGCAGAGATCGTGTTCCCTTATCACGGGATTCTCATCAATACGAGCATGGGTAACCCATTCGTGCCATCTGCACGGCGCTTGGGGAATATGCGAGTTTTAAGGCAAGTGGGGAGGCGCATGATTTTTACTGCCTTTATAAAGGGATAAGGATTCATCCTTGTTCACCCACGCCTTATCCTTCTTATGCCCATCCATTCTCGAGCTCCAGCGCCCAAGCTCTCGCCTTCTCCGCCCAAAAAAGCACTCCAATCATGTCCGGATCCGGAGCAGGAGGCAAGTGGATGGCCTCCTCCGTCAAGGAGAAGGACATCAAGAAGCTGCGGGAGGCTGGGTGCCTGGCCAAGGAGATCACCCATCGGCTTCCGTCCAAGGGACAAATCGTCCCCACCCAGAGCCCCAGGAGAGGGTAGTGTTCGTCTCTCACTTTGTCTGCGGGCTGGGATTTCCCCTCCACCCGTTCGTCCACAGACTTATGTTCTACTACGGGCTGGACTTCCATGATCTGGCCCCCAACTCCATCCTTAACATCTCGGTGTTTATCGTTGTGTGCGAGGCCTTCCTCCGCATCCCACCTCATTTTGGACTATGCCTGAAAACTTTTAATGTGAAGCCAAAGGTGGTGAGTGGTCAGCAAGCAGAGTGCGGAGGCGCCATGGTGGGCGAGATGCCCAATGTCACCTGGCCCGAAGGCTCCTTCGTGGAGACTTTCAAAGGATGGCAGTCGGGGTGGTTCTACATCACCGAGCCGCGTGACACCAACTGGGTCACGGCTCCTGCATTCCGGTCCAAAGTCCCGATGCGGCTCACCTCCTGGCAAGAGAAGGGTCTGACCTGGTCTTCCTCGGACGAGCTGATGGTGCTCCAGACGCGCGTCAAGAACATGACAAACAAGAGAATCAAGCTCGTCAACATGATCCAGGTGATGGTTGTTCGCCAGATTCTTCTGTGCCAAAGCCGAACTTGCAATTTATGGGAGTTCGATCCGGCCAAGCACCAGACCCTATTGGAGCTCTTCAGCATGATGCACGGAGATATCTGGAAGGTGCTCTTCAAGGCCAACGAGTTTCCGCCGCCCACGGACGAGGATCAGGGGCACGACTCAACCCACCCAGCTAGTCCAGTAAGTTTTTTCATGTTTTCAAGGTGTACCCTTTACTTGCATATTCGAGGAAAGTGCCTGAGCCTCCCTATCGATTTTTTCAGACTTCGATAGAGAAGGCAGAGTGGATCAAGTGTCTGGATCCGCAGCCCGAAGACCCAGAAATCCTGCTTCTAACAAAGATGCTGGTTCCGGCGCCATATCAGGTGCCAGAGAAGAAGGCCAAGAAGAAGGCCAAGGGGACTAGAGGTGGTCTCCGTCACAAGGACACTTCGGATGCAACGTCTGAAGACGCCGAGGCTCACTCCTCCTCCGAAGACGACAAGGAAGAGGAGGAAGAAGAGGAAAGTCGTCCCCCCTTGCATTGGGGAGAAAGAAGAGGATGGCCTCCACGCGTTTGGAGGGCGAAGCGTCCAAGAAGGGGAAAGCTTCCCTTCTGGAAAGCTCCACCACAGCCACCGACAGCAGCTCGAAGTGGCAACCCATGGACAAGCCCTTGGCCAAATTGTGAGTATTTGGACAGATTTGTATATCCAGCCTTTCTATTTTATTGTTTTGTCATGTTTGAATCATGTATTTGCAGTCCGGCTCGGTCCAACCTCGAGCGGTCCTTATCTTCGGACGACTCGCTGGACCCGGCCGCGATGGACAGTGGGACCATTCCCTCGGCCTCCTCTCCCAAGGACATGGGTGACACCGAGGCGTTGTCCTGAAGGATCCCAGGTCCAGGAGAGAACCCGGAGGCCGTCAGGGAGGCGCCAGAGGGTGAGGCCTCGGCTGCCGGACACATGGGGGAGCAAGACCCCATGGAGACTGATGATGGGGGCCATATCCAACTCGGCCCCCAACCGAATACTATTCCGGAGACCCATACGGCTCCGGAATCAGACAAGCAGCCCTTCTCGAAGGAAGGGGGCATGCCTATTCTGCTGGTGACCTCTGTCCAGCCAGAGGCGCCGGATACTTTGCTGGAAGCGCTGCGAGGCGCTTCCATTGTAGAAGAACACCATACCCTTATGGGTACGGTGATTGAGAGGATCCAGTCCGCGAAAAGCGGACTGACCAAAGCCTGAACTAGCCTTCTAACAGGCTTTGATGTAAGCCATGTAATTGTGTAAAAATAATGTCACAGTATAGATAGTAGCCCCTGATAATCTGTCCGGTGTTCAGAAAGAAAAACCGAACAGAGGGTCAAATAATTTTCACAGGAGACTAATATAAAATGTCTATGTGAATAAGCAGGCATCGCTGCTGGCTGCGACCTCTCATACTGCGGAAGTCTTCGGACTAAAGCAGAGTCTGGAGCGGGCCGAGGAAGAGTTCGTCCGTGTGAAGAAGCAGCTGGAGGAAAATAAAGGTATGCAATAACCTTGTATATATTCATGAATGATGAATGATGTATGCTGACTAAGGTGCCATTATATTTATTAGGTGCAGCGACCGAAGTAGATGCCCTCAAGAAGGCACTGGACGAGGACGAGGACAGAGCGGCCAAGGAACAAGCCGCACGCGAAAAGCATGAGGCTCGGGTCAGTGAGGTCCAGCAAGAGCTTCAGGACGCCGTCAAGAAGTGTACGGATCAAGAGTCCGAGCTTGCCAAGGCCCGCCAGAGCGCACACGATGCCCGGGCAGAAGCCCAGGGCACCCTCCAGGAAATCCAGGCGGCCAAGAAAATCACGGCAGGTAAGGCTTTTATAATGCAGAGCAAATATGTGAAGGAAAGGTTCCTCTTACTGACCCAGATTTGGAGTTCTCCAGGGGCGTTTGTGGATCTGCCGCGCAGTGTGTGAGACGCTATGGAATTCTACCGAGCCGAAGAGGGGAGCTCTACGGAGAAGCTGTTATGGTTGCAATACCTTGCGCCAGAACATCCGGTGCCCTTTAGTGATCAACTGAAGCAACTGGTCGAGCTGCATAGGGCGGCCGAACTAGCCATGAAGGATTTGATGATCCGGCTATGGCCTACCAAAGCCATTCCTAGCAGCTACTTTCGGACTCATGAAGCGGCTGGTCAGTGCCTTCCCACGGCTTGACACCATAAAGTGGTCGGTCTGCATGGAAGGTGCGCGGATGGCCTTCGCCCGCGCCAAGATGCACTGGGCGAAGATGGATGCCAAGAAGCTGATGACCGAAGGACCGCCCGCGGGCAAGGAGCACCGCACGCCTGAGCTATTCTATGACAGTGTCCTAGAGGGATCCCGCCTTGTGGTGGAGCAATGTGCTAAGGATATCATATTCCCATGAATACACTCATGTTTATCCTCTCCTGTAATAATGAAACAGATCCGTTATGTAATATAATGTCTGTTATTTAAAATATCACCTCCTGTGCGGCCGTTGTATTAAATCTGAGAATTGGCCAGTCGTCGGCTTATGCCCCCATGTAGGTAGTATAGGGGTGTTCGGGATAAATCTAAACACTCTTTATCCAAGGTTTTGGTCCTTTAAGGAGGTGTTTAGTGCAACGAACGAGGCAATCGGACTATTCAGCTTTATTATTCTCACTTAGCCATAGAAGTTTGATGAGAAAAACTTAGGCGTAGCCCCTGGTGTTCAGAAGTCCGAACTTAGGCGCTATACACGCCTAATCGGATAAAAACTGATTCATCGCATAACGCAGAAAAAGTTGCTATAGATTTGTAACCTCTCGAACAGCTGACCAGCTCTCGCCGCATCATGACAGTCAGTTTTTGGCTTTCTCTACTTAGGTGCTCATCTGGAAGAACCAGGACACAATCGCAGTAGTTCTCCCTTTACTACCCTAACCGATATGGCAGAACGTAGGGTAGCAAGCACAGGAGCTGGGCAACCCAACTATTGACCCAAGACATGATTCGGAGCCGATGCATATAATGCTACAATTCAGGGTGCCGAACTACCATGAAAGTGTTCGGACTTTCTTGCCGTATTGTGGGGCATGATGAAGCCCCTGGCGAATTAAGGCGTACCAGAGTGTACGGACACAATTAATAAGAATATATAAAGAAAAGGAAAAAATCAAGTAATAAGCTGACGCTGCAAATATTGAGCCACAAATTATTTTCCATTGTAATTTGATTAATACGTCAAGGCGTATTTGTACAGGTAATGCGATAAGCAAATAGGGCTATTTGACATGCCACGACCAAGGGCGAGCTGCGTGCGGGTTTTACAAACAGGTATAACGATCGTTAGTAGAGACCACCTGGGGGATCCCTTGTATGTCAAAGCTTCTTGCGTTCTTGGCGTATCCGTCCCTTGATAGGTCCGATGATCAGGTTATTAGAAAAAGCCTCGGAAAGAGAAGAACCTGAAAGAAAAAGAAAAGATAAAGGTATGCGGGTTAGGAGCGGTTGAGCCGTATTATGGACCGCGGTCTTAATTGTGCCTCCGTCCATGCCCATGGTATTTTAAGTGCGTAGTTATGTACGCGCGACACGAGTATCGCCGCTTGATCGGGACTGGGACGGAGGCCTAATTGCTAGTCAAGCTCTGGACGAGCTAGACTGTCCTACTACAGAGTTGTTCAGACTCTCTTGACGGTGTCCGGGAGCTTTACTGCCGAATTGAATTTTTGCCTAAAAAGGCTGCTCTGTACTTCTGCTGCAAGGGCCGCGGTGTGCTCCTCGGTACGGAGGGGGCGTTCCGTGTTTCCATTAGCTGTATAACACCGCGTGGTCCAGGCATCTTGAGCTTGAGGTAAGCATAGTGCGGCACCGCATTGAAGTGAGCAAATGCGGTTTGTCCAAGTAGTGTGTGCTAGCCACTGCGGAAGGGGACGATATCGAAGATCAATTCTTCACTTTCGAAATCCATTTCGGTCATACCGAGAAATCCATTTCGGTCATACAGAGATCACTAAGTTGATCTAGGTTTTCAATCTCGGTGCACCCGATTAGAACCTTTCGGTCACACCGAGTTGCAGTAACTGCTCGCAGTTTTGCATCTCAGTGCCACCAAGTTGTTCCACTCGGTCACACCGACAGGGCCAGGTTATACATACTGACGGGTCAAATTTTGGAAACTTTTCCAAAACCTTTCGCCCGCGCGTGACCTGCTCTGCCTCTTCGGGTCTCCGGATCGTATTCTCGCCGCCAGTGACCTCCCGCCGTTGGTCTCCGCCGCCGTCAACGGCAATCTGCCCTGCCGTTGCCGCTGTCGCAAGTTCACGAGTGAACTAGGGTATGAACTTGATACTTTGTGCTATTCATACACTCCGATTTGTAGCACATTGCTTTGCCATGATTCTTGCCACGTATGAAATCACTCTATCCACTGAAAACATCCCGTAGATTTGATTTGATTTGGAAATTTAGGGTTAGGTCTCCGTCGAACTCATCTCGGACCAACCGAGTAGTAGAAATCAGTCTCACCAATTTGGCTTAGGCCATTGCACATGCGTTTTCAGTCTGACCGAAAATTGCAAATCGGTGTGACAGAGTTCGATTCTCTGTGAAACCCTAGCAGTCTCGGTGCCACCGAACTGTGACTTGGTCTGACCGAGTTCACTAGTTTAGGTTCCAAAAGCTGCTTCGGTATCACCGAGATTACAAATCGGTAGCTCTGAAATGCTTTCTGTGGAGAACTAAAACTAAGTTTTTAAGTCATCTGTTTTGCAAAAACTCTGCACTTTATGATGCTCATCTACTCTACCGCATCTACATCTGTTCACAGGGTCTGCTGTCAGTTAGTTTGCAGGGATGTCTGATCAAAGTGATAGTCATAACAAGTTAGAGGAACATGTTCAGTTGAGTGAGGGCACTAATCCCTGCAGCAGCTATGATGTGGGCAGCAGGAGCACACCTAGTAACTTGCCAAAGGCATCCACCAGGACAAGGAAGAAGAGAACCTTAGATTCTGAGGATGAGGATTATGTGGCTGTTGAGGATGAGGCCACTTCAAAAAAAAGGTGCTAAAAAGGAGTATGGCACAGCTGCTGCAACAAAGCCTGGAATGAAAACAAAGGCTCCAGCAAGAAGAGTTCCTATGTCTAAGGTCAGAGCCTCTACTCAAGAAACTTTGGGATTTGAACCCAAAGAACTAGTTGTGGCTGAGAAAAAGATGAAAGAGAGGGTCAAGAAGACCATTGCCAGAGTTGTTGGGAAGCCCTCCATGATGAGAGACGATGATGAAGAGGAAGAGGATGCTGCACCAGCACCCAAAGCTCAGAAGCTCATGGGAGATGCAATCAGATCAGGGGCTGCTCCATCTAAGCACAAAGCTTCTCCCAAGGCTGCTGCTCCAGCTCAAAAGCCTAAACCCAAGAGGAACACCAGAAGTATTCCAACTGCAGAAAAGAACAAGGCCCCAGTGCCTGAGACTGCTGATGAAGAAGATGATGAAGCCCAAGTGCTAAGGAAGCTCAAGCCTAAGATCCCAGACCATAGTGATGCTCATCCAATAGCTGAAGATATGCACATTAGAAAGGATGCTCGACTGAGATTGTGGAGACAATCTGATCCATATGCTATCAGGAGGAGAACTACTATTGACTACTGGTTTCACACTAAGGAACAACAAGACTTTTACGAGACAATTTTGCTTGACAAGAAGCCTATTGTCTGTGACATGAGATGGGTTGACTGGGAGTACATCAAGGAGAATGAAGATCACTATCCAGGTGTATATGATAGCTTCAAAGCATGTGGAGTTGATACATTTGTTGGCCAGAAGCTCACCAAGTGGAATGATGAGCTGATCATGCAGTTCTACTCCACTGCCCACTTCTACACAGATGGGAAGATCATCTGGATGTCAGAAGGTACTAGGTACCAATCCTCTATGGAAGAATGGGCTCAGTTGATCAATGCCCCAGAAGAAAATGAAGATGACTTGGATGTTTATGCTGAGAAGAAGAAAGACCATAACACTATGGCTAGCATGTACAGAGAGATCCCAGATGATGCTTTGGAGACTCATAAGTTTGGATCTGTCCACTTCTTGTTGTCTGGTTTGCCTACCATTAACTGGATCCTAAGGCACACATTGCTACCCAAGTCAGGTGATCTCAAGATGATCAGAGGGCATGCTATCAATTGGCTACATTTGTTTGGTGTGCCTCAAAAGTTCAAGGTGATGAGTCTGATTGTGGAAACAATCAAGAGGACTGCAGCTGATTAGAAGAGATCTTGTGGGTATGCCCCACAAATTCAGGAGCCCATCAATTCCAAGATGGGCACAGGAAAATATCTATTGGATAAGGAGCACCTGCCCATCTACCCTGAATTTGAAGACAACACTGTTGTCATGAATGAGAATGAACCATCATCAGCTCAAGCACATGAGAAGAGAGAGAAGGCAAGGGCAGAGAAAGCTGCAAAGATGCCAACAACTGAAGAAGCATCTCATGTATTCTTGAAGAGCAAGCAAGATCAGCTTGGATATCTGATTGCCTCCACCTTGAGGATTGAGAAGGGCTTGACCACCCTGACTCAAAACTAGGAGAGCTTGGAGGGGATCACTGAGCAGAAATTCTATGATCTTGATGTCAAGGTAACTGAGATCCAGTCAGTAGTTGAGCAACTTCAGGAGGAAGTGGAGGAGAAGAATGGGCAAGTATACTACACATGCTTTTGCTAGAGTGCCGAGAGAACAGAGATCTGCTATAGTGCCAGTCACAGATACTAGAGCTACAGCATCTGCACCAGCTGCCATAGCTTCAGTACCACCAGCTCCAGCAGCCACTCCACCAGCTCCAACCACATCTACCGACGCTTTCGTCCTTGGAGTCATCTCTACACCACCTCATGAAGACCAAGCCTGAGAGTTGTTTAGCACTATACATTTTTTGAACTTTTTGGTAACTTGTTGCCAAAGGGGGAGAAAATGTATAGATCATAGGCTTCGAGAGAGAGTGTTGCTTTTTATCTCTCTTGTTTTCGTTGAACTTCTTGTTTGTGTGCTTGTGCGCTACTTGTTTACTTGTTCGATCATGTGTTTGATCATATGCTACCCTTAATGCTTGTTGGATGATATTATCTTTTATATCTTATATGATCATTCACTTGCTTGGTGATGAGTGCATGCTTTTAACTTCTATCATTTTGAGCACTCCACCAAGATGTGTGTGACATGAAAGAGTAACCCATGATCCTAACACATTGTGCATTTGCAGTCCAAAGCAAAATTTAAATAATGTACAAATTTAGGGGGAGCTCTTGCTTATCACATACTTCTCAAAGCGACGATGTTTTTCAATCTAATTATCATTTGTCAAAGTTTTGATCTATATGTTGTCATCAATTACCAAAAAGGGGGAGATTGAAAGTGCAACTATCCCTGGGTGGTTTTGGTAATTCCTAACAACATATAGCCCATTGAGCTAATGCTATTTCAAGATAAATATTTCAGGAAAGCTCAATGTTTGGCATGGCATGGATGAGAAACGTGGACCCCTCAAAATGCTTAGGACAAAAGGATTGGCTCAAGCTCAAAGCACAAGACTCTACATTTTTCATTTTAGTGATCCAAGATCACGTTGAGTCCACAGGAAAAGCCAATACTATCAAGAGGGGATGAGGTGTTGCTTAATGAGTTTCTTGCTCAAAGTGCTTAGTGATATGCTCCAAAAACCCTCAACTACTTTCTCACATCCACATATGTCCCAAACCAAAAGTCAAACTTGGCCCCACCGAAACTTTCTATCCGGCGCCACCAAGTTTAGTTGACATAGCCATTGCCAGAAACCCTAGTCTTTTCGGTCTCACCGATAGGGATCTCAGTCCCACCAAGATGGGATTGTAATCTCTCTATTTCCCTTCGTAACGTTTTGGTCAAACCGAGATGAGCGATCGGTCCCACCGAGATTGAAATGCAAACTCTCTGTTTCCCTTTCATAACATTTCGGTCCAACCGAGATGAGTGAATCGGTCCCATCGAGTTTGCCTGACCAACTCTCTGGTTAGCTTATTACCAAAATTGGTCTCACCGAGTTTTGTAATTGGTCTCACCGAGATTACATTATGCCCTAACCCTAACGATATCGGTCCCACCGAGTTGACATGTCGGTCCAACCGAAATGCCTAACAGTCACATTATGAACTAAATCGGTCTGACCGAGTTCCACGATTCGGTCCCACCAACTTTGGTAAGTTGTGTGTAACAGTTAGATTTTTTGTGGAGGCCATATATACCCCTCCACCCATTCTTCATTCATGGAGTGAGCCATCAGAACATGCCTACACTTCCAACATACATTTTCTGAGAGAGAACCACCTACACTTGTGTTGAGGTCAAGATATTCCATTCCTAACACATAAATCTTGATCTCTAGCCTTCCCCAAGTTGCATTCCACTCAAATCTTTTTCCACCAAATCCAAATCCTGTGAGAGAGAATTGAGTGTTGGGGAGACTATCATTTGAAGCACAAGAGCAAGGAGTTCATCATCAACACACCATTTGTTACTTCTTGGAGAGTGGTATCTCCTAGATTGGCTAGGTGTCACTTGGGAGCCTTTGTCAAGATTGTGGAGTTGAACCAAGGAGTTTGTAAGGGAAAGGAGATCACCTACTTCGTGAAGATCTACCCAAGTGAGGCAAGTCCTTCGTGGGCGATGACCATGGTGGGATAGACAAGGTTTCTTCTTCGTGGACCCTTCGTGGGTGGAGCCCTCCGTGGACTCGTGCAGCCGTTACCCTTTGTGGGATGAAGTCTCCATCAACGTGGATGTACAAATAGCACCACCTATCGGAACCACGGATAAAAAATCTCCGTGTCAACATTGCGTTTGCTTCCTCAAACTCCTCCCTTTACCTTCATATGCAATTGTTTGACATTCTGCTGCTATACTCTTAGAATTGCATGTGTAGGTTGATTTCTTGACTTGTGCTAAGTTGCTAAAATCTGCCAAGAACTAAAATTGGGAAAAGGCTAGATTTTTATTTGGTCAAGTAGTCTAATCACCCCCTGAGGGAGTCCTGGATTAGGGGGTGTCCGGATGGCCGGACTCCCGGACTATGAAGATACAAGATTGAAGACTCTGTCCTGTGTCCGGATGGGACTTTCCTTGGCATGGAAGGCAAGCTTGGCGATAAGATATGAAGATCTCCTCCCATTGTAACCGACTCTGTGTAACCCTAGCCCTCTCCGGTGTCTCTATAAACCGGAGAGTTTTAGTCCGTAGGACGAACAACAATCATACCATAGGCTAGCTTCTAGGGTTTAGCCACTCCGATCTCGTGGTAGATCTACTCTTGTACTACCCATATCATCAATATTAATCAAGCAGGAGTAGGGTTTTACCTCCATCGAGAGGGCCCGAACCTGGGTAAAAACATCGTGTCCCTTGTCTCCTGTTACCATCCGCCTAGACGCACAGTTCGGGACCCCCTACCCGAGATCCGCCGGTTTTGACACCGACATTGGTGCTTTCATTGAGAGTTCCTCTGTGTCGTCTCCTTTAGGCCCGATGGCTTCTTTGCTCTTCGTATTCGGCGGCTTCGCACTGCGGGCCAACTCGTTCGGCCATCTAGAGCAGATCGAAAGCTACGCCCCTGGCCATCAGGTCAGGTTTGGAAGCTTAAACTACACGGCCGACATCCGCGGGGACTTGATCTTCGACGGATTCGAGCCACAACCGGGCGCGCCGCACTGTCACGATGGGCATGATTTAGCTCTATCATCGGACAATGCCCAGAGCGTCGCTCAGGTGTCCGCTCCGACCATTAGCTCGGAGCCCACTACGCCAGTCGGGGACGGACGGATGGACGCCGCCCCGGAAACTGCAACCTCTATGGCGATAGAGCCGGATACCAACCTAGTCCCTCGCAAGGCCCGTGACTCCAAGGTGTCGGACTCCGATCCGGACTCCGTAAATCCCGCACCTCTTCCGATTGAGCCCGATTGGGCTCCGGTCATGGAGTTCACCGCCGTGGACGTCTTTCAGCACTCACCTTTCAGCAATATCCTGAATTCATTAAAGTCTCTCTCTTTGTTAGGAGAGCCCTGGCCGAACTACGGCCAACATGGTTGGGATGCGGACGACGAAGAAATTCGAAGCCCACCCACCACCCACTTCGTAGCCACTGTCGACGATTTAACCGACATGCTCGACTTTGACTCTGAAGACATCGACGGCATGGACGCCGATGAAGGAGACGATCAAGAACCAGCACCTATAGGGAACTGGAAAGCCACCTCGTCATATGACATATACATGGTGGACACCCCTAAAGCGGGGGATGGCGAGGAGAAAACGGAGGATGACCCCTCCAAGAAGCAACCCAAGCGCCGACATCAGCGGCGCTGCTCTAAGTCCCACCAAAGCAAAAACAGCGATTCCGGCACCGGAGATAACAACACGCCGGACAGTGCCGAAGACAACCCCCTCCAGCAGGATTCGGTGCAGGAGGACGAAGGAGCCAGACCTCATGAGAGAGCGGCCGACAAAGAAGACGAGAACGACAATTACATGCCTCCCTTCGAAGACGAGGCAAGCCTCGACGACGACGAATTCGTCATGCCAGAGGATCCCGTCGAACAAGAGCGTTTCAAACGCAGGCTCGTAGCCACGGCAAGCAGCCTCAAGAAGAAACAGTAGCATCTTAGAGCTGACCAAGACTTGCTAGCCGACAGATGGACCAAAGTCCTGGTGGCCGAAGAGTATAAACTAGAACGCCCATCCAAGAGCTACCCAAAGCGCAGGCTGCTACCCCAACTTGAGGAGGAAGCAACTAAACCCACATCACCAGTGTACGATGCGCCCGATCGGCCACCCCGTGGCCGCGATAGAGAGGCCTTCAGGCTCTCAACCCAAGCCGCACCCCAACACCGCTCAAAACATACCAGAGTACGGGGAGACGCAACAGACCTGCGAGACATTTTGGAGAATAAGGCAAGGCAAACAAGATTGATCTACAGATCGCATGGGCGCCCCGCTTCACGTGACGCTAGCCGTCACGCCGGACATAATAAGTATGGCCCGGCCAAATACAACAGACCAAGCTCGTCCGAGCTGCGTCGTGATATAGCCCAGTACAGGGGCGCCGCACACCCACTATGCTTCACAGACGAAGTAATGGATCATCAAATCCCCGAGGGCTTCAAACCCGTAAACATTGAATCATACGATGGCATAACAGATCCTGCGGTATGGATCGAGGATTATCTCCTTCATATCCACATGGCCTGTGGTGATGATCTACACGCCATCAAATACCTCCCGCTCAAGCTTAAAGGACCAGCTCGACATTGGCTTAACAGCCTGCCAGCAGAGTCAATTAGTTATTGGGAGGACCTGGAATCCGCATTCCTTGACAACTTCCAGGGCACGTATGTGTGACCACTAGACGCTGATGACCTAAGCCACATAATCCAACAGCCAGAGGAATCGGCCAGACAATTCTGGACACAGTTCCTAACCAAGAAAAAACAAATAGTCGATTGTCCGGACGCCGAGGCCCTCGCAGCCTTCAGGCACAACATCTGAGACGACTGGCTTACCCGACACCTAGGACAGGAAAAGCCGAAATCCATGGCAGCCCTCACGACACTCATGACCCGCTTTTGTGCGGGAGAAGACAGCTGGCTAGCTCGTAGCAATAACATAACCAAGAGCCCCGGCAACTCGGATACCAAGGATAACAATGGCAGGTCACGTCGCAACAAGCATAAGCGCCTCATTAACGGTGACAATTCTGAAGATACGACAGTCAATGCCGGATTCAGAGGCTCTAAACCCGGTCAGCGGAAGAAGCCATTCAAAAGAAACCCTCTGGGCACATCCAACTTAGACCGGATACTCGACCGCTCGTGCCAGATACATGGCACCCCGAACAACCAACCAACCACACCAACAGGGATTGTTGGGTGTTCAAGCAGGCAGGCAAGTTAAGTGCCGAGACCAGAGACAAGGGGCTACATAGCGATGACGAGGAGGAGCCCCGGCCGCTGAACAACAAAGGACAGAAGGGATTTCCCCCGCAAGTTCGGACGGTGAACATGATATACGCAACCCTCATCCCCAAAAGGGAGCGGAAGGGTGCTCTCAAGGACGTCTATGCGTTGGAGCCAGTCGCCCCAAAGTTCAACCCATGGTCCTCCTGCCCGATAACCTTCGATCGAAGGGACCATCCCACCAGCATCCGTCACGGCGGATTCGCCGCACTGGTCCTAGACCCAATTATCGACGGATTTCACCTTACCAGAGTCCTAATGGACGGCGGCAGTAGCCTGAACCTGCTTTACTAGGACACAGTGCGAAAAATGGGCATCGGTCCCTCAAGGATTAAACCCACAAAGACAACCTTCAACGGTGTCATACCAAGTGTAGAGGCCAGCTGTACAGGCTCGGTTACACTCGAAGTGGTCTTCGGATCCCCGGATAACTTCCGGAGTGAGGAGTTAATCTTTGGCATAGTCCCATTCCGCAGCGGCTATCACACCCTGCTTGGACGAACCGCATTTGCAAAATTCAATGCGGTGCCGCACTACGCATATCTCAAGCTCAAGATGCCCGGACCTCGCGGAGTCATCACGGTAAACGGAAACACCGAACGCTCTCTCCGAACGGAGGAGCACACGGCGGCCCTGGCGGCGGAAGTACAGAGTAGCCTCTCAAGGCAGTTCTCCAATCTAGGAGTCAAACGTCCGGACAACGTCAAGCGAGCACGAAGCAACCTACAACAAATCCGGCTGGCACGTTCCGAGCAAGCATACCAGTGCGGCCCCAACCCCAGCCCCCGCCGAACGGCAATACTGGTACCACACGTACATAATTACGCCTTAGAGAAACCATGGGCATAAGGGGAGGGGCACAACAACAGCACACCCAAAATGCGGTTCAACCGCACTAGGGGGCTCCCTATTTTGCCGTTTTCCTTTTTACACACTTTCAAGACCCAACTATTCGGAAGGCCTGTCCGGCAATACACTCGCCGAACCAAGGATGCAACAGCCAAGGAGGGAGAAGCCACGTCAAAAGTCCAGGTGGTCTCTAAAACGAGTTTAATACCTGTTTTACTTACAATCCCGCAGCTTGCCCCTGGAGGGGAATATGTCAAATACTCCCATCTCTTGCTTACCACACTTCTTGTATCGTTCTGCTTTCGCATCAGCCCTTTTTTCATAAACAGTATATAGCTCTTACCTATTATTCTACTTATCTATTTTTATATACAAATATGTTCAGTCATGACATTCTGCAACTGTACACTTTGGTGCGGACAATACACCAGGGGCTTACAACACCCCATAACATGGTGTGAGAAGACCGAACACTCTCACGAGTGCGGCACCCCGAACTTATAGCACTATATGCATCGGCTCCGAATCATGTCTTTGGTCAATAGTTGGGTTTGCCCGGCTCCCATGTTTTGGTACCTTACGTTCCGCATTGTTGGCTAAGGTAGCGCTGGGAGAACTACTGCGAT
This sequence comes from Triticum dicoccoides, assembly GCF_002162155.2. Lineage (NCBI taxonomy): Eukaryota > Viridiplantae > Streptophyta > Magnoliopsida > Poales > Poaceae > Triticum > Triticum dicoccoides. The sequence continues at coordinate 483,633,923 of NC_041385.1, forward strand.
TGTGCCCGAGTTGAGCTGGGTTAACACCTCAGTAGAGAAAGCTAAAACTAACTGTCATGATAGTGCGAGAGACCGGTCGCTGTTCGCGAGGTTTCTTCGAGTCCTTAAAGACTTATGCCGCTTCGAGCGAGGAACCGGACTTATCCGGCCCAGGCATGGATAGCGCCCCGAACTCGGTCTTTCGTATACTAGGGGCTTCGCCGAAATTTAAAATTATAGAATTCTATGGCTAAGTGAGAGTGATAAAGCATTATAAGTCCGACGCCCTGGTTCGTTGTGCTGAACTCCTCCCTAGATGGACCCAAGAATGGGAACAAGAGCGCTCAGGTTTATCCCGAACACCCCAGCACTCGTGGCATGGGGGTCGAAGCCGACGACTTGCATCTCTCGGATTTTATAAACGGCCGCACAGAAGGTAATATTTTAAATTAACAGGCGTTGCTTAACGCATATGAACAAAGCTTCAGCGTACAGGATAACAAATGCGAGTCTACTCAAAAATTACATCTTTGGAGCACTCATCCGCTATACGGCGGGCACCCTTCAGAACGCCATTATAATACATCTCGGGCGTATGATACTCCTTGCCCGGTGGTGGCGCATCCGCCAACAGCTTCTCCGCATCTAGCTTGCCCCAGTGCACCTTAGCATGGGCAAGGACTCGACGGGCACCTTCAATACAAACGGAGCGCTTGACGACCTCAATCCATGGACACGCGTCCACCAGCCGCCGCACCAGACCGAAGTAGCTCCCAGGCATGACTTCTCTAGGCCACAGCCGAGCTATGAGGCCCTTCATGGCCTGTTCGGCCACCTTGTGGAGCTCGACCAGCTGCTTCAGCTGGTCGCTCAGGGGCACCAGATGTTCGGCCTCAGCATACGGAGACCAGAACACTTTTTCCGTCGAGCTCCCCTCTTCGGCTCGGTAGTATGCGGCAGCATCAGACACACTACGGAGCAGATCGGCGAACGCTCCTGGAGAGCTCCGGATTCGGGTAAGTAGCAGATAATTAACTTTTATATTTTTGCTTTGCATAAAGAATGCCTTACCCGCCGCTATCTTCTTCATCGCCTAGATCTCCTGAAGGGCCTTCTGGGCTTCGGCCTTAGCGGTCTTGGCACTCTCAAGAGCCAAGGCAAGCTCGGACTCTCGAGTCTTCGAGTCACGCTCCAAACTCTCGTGTTTTTCCACGAGAGCCTGGAGCTCTTGCCGCACCTCCGCCACCCGCGCCTCCTGCTTCTCTCGCTCGGTGCGCTCCAAGGCCGCACTCTTTTCGGCCTTGGAGACCGCCTCTTTCAGGGTCGCCACCTTGGTCGTGGCTCCTGCAACATTAATGTTGGTCCTGTTCTTATTTTGCAACCAAGTATCTCTATATACATTTACAGGAGGTACTATGTACCCTCTTTATCCTCGAGCTGCTTCTTGGCACGGCCGAGCTCGCTCTCGGGCCGCTCGAGGCTTTCCTTCAATGCATTGACCTCCGCAGTCAGTGTGGCAGAGGTCAGCAGCGCAGCCTGCATTCCCATATTGACATATTTCTATTAGACTCCTGCGTATATCTTTTTGGATCCTTAGCTCGGCTTTTCTTTCCGAACACCGAACTGAGCATCAGGGGCTACTGTCTATGCGGTAATATTTTTTATATATGTTTTTGAACACATACCTCAAAGCCCGTTAACAGGCTTGTACAGGCTTCCGTCAGCCCGCTCTTGGCGGACTGAACCTTCTAAATCACCGCACTCATAACAGTGCGGTGTTCCTCGTTGATGGAGGCGTCATTAAGCGCCTCCAGCAAATTGTCCGACGCCTCCGGGTGGACGGAAGTCGCCGGCGTCGCAGGCTTGCCCTTCTTATGAAAGCGCCGCCTGTCGGACTCTGGAACCGCTGATGGTTCCGGGGCAGTGTCCGGCCCGGGGCCGGACTTAGATCCCTCCGGGGCTTTACCCCCTTTGGGCCTGAAGTCCGGAAGGTCGTCTTGTGGCGCCTCCAGGACCACCTCCTCCTGGTTTTGTCCCCTACGGGACTCCACCTCAGCGTTGTCTGTAGGGAGAGGGGAGGAGGCCATCGGAAGTGACGCGCTATTCACGTCCGACGAATTCAGAGAGCCCCTCGACGAATCGCCAAGCTGAGCTCTGGGCAGACTTCATAATTATACTCGGCATTAGAAGCTATCGAATAATAAAGGAGTGCAATAAGTCATTCGGGTAGCCAGACACTCACGATTCTGCCAGGGGCTTGGCCCTGGATGGCCATTCCCCCCTGCCGTCTTCGGTGTCGGGGGCGTAGTCCGGCAGAAGGGTCTTCCCCTTCTTGGACCCTTCGGCTTCCCTAGTTGGGGTGGCCTTTCTTTTTGTTCCTCCCCCCGTTGGATGGGGAGAGGCTTCTTCTTCTTCTTCCTCCTCCTCGTCTTCGGAGGCGGAGGGTGCATTGGGGTTGTCGGGCAAATCCGACGCCACTGGGCACCGAGAACTCTTTCGGGTCCCCGTGGCCTTCTCCTTGGCCTTCTTCTCTGGCACCACGTGAGGTGCCAAAACCAATAGCTTTCTTAATTGCGTGTCTGCTGGGCCTTCGGGCAAAGGAGACGGACAGTCAAACTGTCCGGATGTCCTCTTCCAGTCCTGTCAAAGGAACGGGAGTTTAGATCCCACATAAAGTCACACTATGAAATTCGGGTATTCCATAAGGGACTAAATGTAAGCTTACTTCGGAGGCTTGACGTTTGGCGCAGAATCCGTGATCCTCGGTGATGGGAGGGGAGACCTCGGAGCTCTTGAAAAGCACCTTCCAGGCGTCCTCGTGCTTCGTTTCGAAGAGCCGAGATAGAGTCTGGTGCTGGGCCGGGTCGAACTCCCACAAATTGAAATCCCATCGTTGACACGGGAGGATCCGGCGGAAAAGCATGACCTGGACCACGTTGACAAGCTTGACCTTCTTGGTCACCAGGTCTCGGACGCAGGTTTGGAGTCTGCTCACCTCTTCTGGATTGCCCCATGACAGGCCCATCTCTTTCCATGATGTGAGCCCGGTGGGGATGCCGGATCGAAATTCGGGGGCCGCTGCCCACTTAGGGTCACGCGGCTCGATGATATAAAACCACCCCGATTGCCACCCTTTGATGGTTTCCACGAAGGCACCCTCGAGCCAAGTGACGTTGGCCATCTTGCCCACCATAGCACCTCCGCATTCCGCTTGTCGGCCTTTCACAACCTTCGGCTTGACGCTGAAGATCTTCAGCCATAGGCCAAAGTGGGGCTAGATGTGGAAGAAGGCCTCACACACGACGATAAACGCCGAGATATTGAGGATGAAGTTCGGGGCCAGATCGTGGAATTCCAGGCCGTAGTAGAACATGAGCCCCCGGACGAACGGGTGAAGAGGAAAACCCAGTCCGCGGAGGAAATGGGGGAGAAAAACAACCCTCTCATGGGGCCTGGGGTGGGGATGAGTTGCCCCACATCTGGAAGCCGGTGCGTGATATCGTTAGACAAGTATCCGGCCTTCCTCAGTTTTTTGATTTGCCCCTCCGTGATGGAGGAGGCCATCCATCTACCTCCCACTCCGGACATGGTTGGAGAAGGTTGAGGTGGGAAGTGCGGGCTTGGGCGCTGGAGCTCGAGCGTGCAGGGACGAATAAGCAGAGGAGGAAGAAGGCGTGAATGGAAAGGGCGGATTCTTATCCCCTTATATGGGCGGCCAAAACTACGATCCGCCCACCGGCCTAATAAAACTCGCTTATCTCCCAAGCACCGCGATTAGTGGCACGGTTGGGTTACCCACACCCGTATTGATGAGAATCCCGGAATAAGGGGACACGATCTCTGCTTTGACAAGACGTGCTAGGGAAACCGCCTCGCTAAACATGCTGAGGTGGAACAATAAAATGAATAAAAGTCTGGTCGTGGCATGATGTCACGCCGTGGAATACGTCAGCAGATCCAATTAACGCAAATATTATTCTCTCTACGGTGGAATGTGGAACTTATTTTGCAGAGCCGGACACTACCCCGGTGTTCAAACATCTTCTACGAAATATTCGGAGGAGGAACCCGCCTTGCAATGCCGAAGACAACTTGCGTGCCGGACTCGTCGTCATTGAAGCCTGGTTCAGGGGCTACTGAGGGAGTCCTGGATTAGGGGGTGTCCGGATGGCCGGACTAAGACCTTTAGCCGGACTCCCGGACTATGAAGATACAAGATTGAAGACTCCGTCCCGTGTCCGGATGGGACTTTCCTTGGCGTGGAAGGCAAGCTTGGTGATACGATATGAAGATCTCCTCCCATTGTAACCGACTCTGTGTAACCCTAGCCCTCTCCGGTGTCTATATAAACCGGAGAGTTTTAGTCCGTAGGACAAACAACAATCATACCATAGGCTAGCTTCTAGGGTTTAGCCACTCCGATCTCGTGATAGATCTACTCTTGTACTACCCATATCATCAATATTAATCAAGCAGGAGTAGGGTTTTACCTCCATCAAGAGGGCCCGAACCTGGGTAAAAACATCGTGTCCCTTGTCTCTTGTTACCATCCGCCTAGACGCACAGTTCGGGACCCCCTACCCGAGATCCGCTGGTTTTGACACCGACACCCCCCTCTAGACATACTTTCGATCCTACACCTGTTCATTAGGGCTAGCATGCCCATACTCCCGTTCATCCTGTTTGGATGTTGGCTCAACGGGGTCTTCATTGTCTTCGGCGTTGTCCGGAGTATTGTTTTCTCCTGTGACATTGTTCTTGTTTTTACTACCGCGTGGCTTAGAGTGGCGCCGCTGACATCGGTGCTTTGGCTGTATCTCAGGAGGTTTATCCTCGACTGGATTTTCATTGTTGTCGTTGTTCTCTTTGGGTGTATCCACCATGTATATGTCGTACGAGGAGGTGGCTGTCCAACACCCTGTAGGCTGTGGTTCCTGTTCCTCTCCGGCACCGTCGTCCATATCATTGATGTCTTCGGAGTCGAAAACAAGCATGTCGGTTAAGTCATCAAAAGTGGCTATCAAGTGGGTGGTGGGTGGGAAACGAAGTTCTTTGCCGTCCGCTTCCCAGTCGAGACGGACATAGTTCGGCCGAGAGTCTCCTGACAAGGAGAAGGATTTCAAAGAGTTTAACACATCACCTAGAGGTGAGTGCTGGAAGATGTCCGTGGAGCTGAACTCGAAGATCGGCGCCCAATCAGGTTCGATGGACGTGGATGCACGCGGTCCAGAACCTATGCCCGGAGACGAGTCTGAGGTTCCGGTGACACAAGCCCAGCTCGATGTTGGGTTTGTGTGAGGCTCGAGCGCTGCTGAGTCTGCGGCTCCCATGGCGGGGTTAAGCTTCCCGTCTTCGGACGACGCAGTCTGCTCCGGCCAAAGCGGTTTCAGGCATGATCTCCTGAGCCTGTCCAGATGACAGATTTAGGTCATGTTCATCGTGGTGGCAGGGGACGGCCGTCATGGGCTCAAATCCGTCAAAGATCAAGTCTCCACGGATATCTGCCACAAAATTCAGGCTTCCAAATCTGACCTGATGGCTAGGGGCGTAGCTATCGATCTGCTCTAGATGGCCAAGTGAGTTGGCCCACAGTGCGAAGCCGCCGAATACGAAGATCTGTCCAGGAAGAAAGATCTCCCCCTAGATTGCATTGTTGTAGATGATTGATGGAGCCATCAAGCCTTCTGGTGACAACGCAGTGGAACTCTCAATGAAAGCATCAATGTCGGTGTCAAAACCGGCGGATATCGGGTAGGGGGTCCCGAGCTGTGCGTCTAAGGCTAATGGTAATAAGAGGCGGGGGACACAATGTTTACCTGGGTTCGGGCCCTCTCTATAGAGGTAATACCCTACTTCCTGCTTGATTCATCTTGATGAATATGAGTATTACAAGAGTTGATCTACCACGAGACCGTAGTGGCTAAACCCTAGAAGCTAGCCTATGATTATGATTGTTCTTGTACTATGGGCTAAACCCTCCAGTTTATATAGACACCAGAGGGGGCTAGGGTTACACAAAGTCGGTTACACAGAAAGGAATCTACATATCCAAATGGCCAAGCTTGCCTTCCACGCAAAGGAGAGTCCCATCCAGACATGGGTAGAAGTCTTCTATCTTGTATCTTCATAGCCCAACAGTCTGGCATATGTATATAGTCCGGTATTCCGAGGGCCCCTTAATCCAGGACTCCCTCAACGCCACCCAGGCTCAGAGGGATCATAAGATTATTCATGCTAGAAACTTCCATGTGGAGCGACAAGCCATTATGGGCTATGGCATAGTTGAGTATGTTGTGTGACCTCTTTCAGTGGTAGGGTAGCAGATGTAGGGGATGTAGGTGGTATTGTCTACCCAGAGTAAAGAGTTAATGCTTCTGAAAGACTGTGTCTCGGTGTTCCGTTTCTCAAACATCATGTGGTGCGAGAAATTCAACGGAGGATATCGAGTCTTGTGGGGAAAAGTGCGCAAACCTCTGCAGAGTGTATAAACTAATCATGGTTAGCTGTGTCCCCGGTTATGGACTTCTTGAGTATCTAGTACTTGAAACTATTGATGTGATCTCATCATGTTGCTTTAATTATTTTTAATTGGGATTTGAGCTGCGGTTACCTTCTCAAATAATGGACAACATGGGAGTAGTTAAATAAATTTATTCCTTTGTTGTAGGGAAAAACTAGCTTGATGCAAAATCATAAACTTACAGCCTCCACCAGCCAAATATTGGATGTAGATATAGTTCTTGCATTTCATTGCTTTACATTGTAACTCTGCCAGCATATTCAATGTGATGACCTACATGGATGCAACGTCTCATGTTGCAGACTACTCAGACGACGAATAAGGTGCGATAGGTCGTTGTTTTGCACTCAGCTATGATATTGGAGTTGATGGACTCATTTACCTTCGAAGCTTCCACAGTTATCTAGTTAGATGGCCTTCAACCATGATATTTTTGTGTAATCATACTCTTTATGAGGACTCGATGTAATAATTGTGTGATTGAAACTCTGTTATAATTCCTTGAGTACTATGCATGTCAGCATTACCGATCCAGAGATGACACTGTTGCACAGAGACTTGACCGTTTGAGGTCTGGTCGCTACATTAGGCGTCGTCCATTGACTTCACATCTCAATCCCCTCCTAGCCTCATTGCTAGCGAGCGTTGTTAGTACTTACTCTACCTTGTTATCTCCCCTGGAAACCCAATGCATGGAGTGCAACCACGCATTGATCAGTCAAGGAATCAAAGTCGGCTTGCATGCGAGTTAATACGTGGCCCTGCATGGTAGCTAAAATGACATCTCTTAATTGTTGCGTTTAGAGACATAAATCACGGCTTTCATTGGAGGAAGGACTGGTCAAGTTTCCCCTTCTCCTCCAATCTGGTTGCACCTTGGTCCCGCTGCACCTTCTAACGTGATTTACACCTAGACGGAGGGAGTAGTACGAGATATGGTGGCACACTGACTTAGGTCGAATACAAGTGCCAAAAATTATTGGAAGAGAGAAAAGTGTACAAACCAAATAATTAAAATTGAATTTCTCATTTTTTTTTTCAAAACGAAGGCAAAAGATTTGCCTCATCCACTAAATAAGAGGAGAATAGAGTTTCACAGTTTGCAAGTGACCCTACAAATAAACGGCATGGTAATTACTCTCAATACGCCCTAGTTTCTTAGCACCCGCTGTAACCCTTAGTACATACGATGGCACATCGACTTAGGCCGAATACAAGTGCCCAAAATATTTAATATGTTTTTGGAAACTCAAAATATTTGAAATTGGAGGATGGTGCGGCCCACCTTTTTGATACTTTGACCGTGTGTGGTTTAGTTGTTGTTCACCACTTCAGAGGGTCGTGTACCACACGTGAACGTTAGTAAGCGCGACGTGGAGGCATGCAACGTTAATTGCCAGTTGACTCCTTTGAGAATTAAATTTTCTTCACGTATTAGCATTGCCACTAGTATTTTTCTTCACTACATTAAATAAAGAGTTCCATTTCATGCACAATTTAAAACAATTTTTATGGAGAGAAAAAGAAAACCACACCATCTATATACGCTGCAGCCTCGGCGCTTGTTTTCTAGGTTTTTCTCTCTTCACACTCTCTCTCCACTATATATACACACGCTGGAGCCTCAACGCTTGTAGTTTCTCTCTCCACACTCTCAAACCCTCTACAAATCTAAACAAGACTTCGTTAGCCTCTCTCTCTCTCTCTCTCTCTCCCTCTCCCCTCACTGCTGGTCAAAGAGCCGGTAGGATCCGTCTGCCAGGAAGGGAAGGAGGCTTAACGCTGTCACCATCGGTGAGCGAGGGAGTCCACTACCGGCGCAACTGTTCTCTTTCACCCGGCGGTGGCACGGGAGGGCCTCCAACCCCTTATTCTTCGTTGTCGTACATAGTGTGGGCAGATCGGCCTCCGGCCGCCCACTGAGCCACACCACGAGAACCTTAAGGTATAGTTTACTTATTCCACATGCATTGCTCTAGCTGCATGTGGGCTTTTTTCGCTTCTACACTAATGAATGTAGGTGTTGGATCAAACAGGAAAGCAATGGGGAAAGTTGTGTAGCATGAATCTAGGACATGGTTCAAAGAGGAAAGGAAGGGGGAAAGTAGTACAGACTGTCTATCTAGCACCTACGTTGATCGAAAAGGGAAAACAATGACAAACACAGTACACACATCTGTAACAAATTGATCTTTTTTGCTTTGGGGGACAAGGTTGTAGAGTTTTAGCAGGACTAGATTTTCTGCCCTCACATAGGGAAAGGTCTCTAAAGATGACAAAACTGGGACCAACACAAATATGCTCCTTGGTTGTTTGTTCTTTGTTGCGATAGGTTGTGCATCACCCCTTTATACATCGGTAGATACACATGGTTCTGATGCGTCCACTGTCCCGTACAACTCTTTAGCTATTGTTAATCTAAGGCCCTGTTTGTTTAAAACTCCTAGGACTTTTTTAGTCCCAACTAAAAAGTCCCTAGTCCCTACCTGTTTGGTTCCAAGGACTAAACATGGACTAGAGGTTATTAAATGACATGCTAAAAGACCATTTTACCCCTAGTAATGAACTAATAAAGATAAGGTGTGATGCGGGGCAAGGGCAATTGTTGGAAAAAGTCTAAAAAAGACTCTTCCTGGGGATCTTCTTTCTTTAGTCCCAAATGCCCACTTTTAGTCCCTAAAAGTCCCTCTTGTTTGGTTTAGATGGGACTAGAAGGGACCTTTTTCAGTCCCTACACCAAAAAGTCTCTGTAAACAGACACCCTCTAATAATGCCGCTGGAAAATTGAAGCAATGCCACAGTTAAAAGCAAATTACATGTTTAACGAATTTTATTGTTAATATAATCTCTTTGTTAATATGAATCAATGCCACTATTTGAGAAATGCTACTGTGTTGCTTTCTTTCCCATTTAGATAAGTTAAATGCTTCTTTTTATTGTTAATATGAATTAATTTCGTTGTTTTGTGCTATACTTGTCCTCCCTAATTGACATGCCAAATCTTACATTGAAGGCGAAGCTTGTCTGTTATTGAACCAAGTGATGAAGGGGAAGAACAATCTGAAGAAAAACAAAAATCAACTCCTGGTGCTATAATGAAGCACTGAACTATGATGACACAAGTAATGATGTAGTTTTGCATCTTAATTTATTGCTATGGCTGGAACGAGCAATTGTTTTGCCACTGATTTGATGCCACTCTTAATGTAATATGTAATTATCTCTACTTGCGCAAACATGGATTTTCTTAGAAGATCACATTTACTTTAGTGGAACTGCACAAGAAGATGTTGGAAACATTAAACTTATCGAGGAGTATATAGTAAGCATGGAAACCACAGTAGATGACAACATATGGTTTCAGAGAAGTGCTTCATCTGTATTCTCTACACAATAAGCCTCCTGACAAAGGTTGGTACCGACCCATGGATTTCATCCATATGATTCTGAAAGTGCATTACGTCGACTAGAGGGGGGTGAATAGGTGATTTTTATGAATTCTTCACTGAGGAATTTCAGGGTGAGGAAATCCCTAAGCGAAGAACTACTTGCAGCGGAATAAGTACTCAGGTATAAGCATAACGGAGCAACAGCATCGTCATCATGATGAAATGAAAGACAAAAATATGGAGTACAAAAAGCGTAAACACAAGATAAGCAGGATGAAGACAAACTGACTGAAGAAATAGGATTGAGGAATTAGAGTAAGTCTTTAGACAAAATCTTCAAACATTAATGATCAGGTTCATCAACACATAACTAAGGAAATGAAAGGGTTGGGGAAATAGAACCAGTAGGCTTAGTGAAGACAATGATTTGGTAGACCAGTTCCAACTGCTGTGACAGTTGTATGTCTGGTTGGAGCGGTTGAGTATTTAAACTCGAGGACACACAATCCCGGACACACATTCCTCACCATATTCTCCTTGAGCTAAGATCACACGGACCTCGCCCAACAGTAGTGGTAAGTCTTCATAGGTGACTTCCAAACCTTCACAGACTCAGTCACTCGGCAATCCACAATTCGTCTTGGATGCTCAGACCATGACGCTCCTTAATGTCGTTGTTTAGTGCTATACTTGTTGGAGGAGGGCCTGCTGCAGTGTCGTCCAAATCTTCGTTTTCATCAGTCTCACGGGATGAAGAATATGAGCTAGGCTCCAAAGGAGGAACTTCAACCTTCTTGAATTTCTTTGGTGGAGGTTTAGACCAGCTGAAGTCCTACTTGAAGCCCATCTGCTTGAGATCCTCATCACCGTAGAGATGAGACAGAATAGCCCAGGTGCGATCCAAAACTTCATTGAGGTAGTAGTGGTTCTTCTTCACTGAATTATATGTGGCAGTCATGTTGTGAAGAATTGAACCAAACTGACGTTTGACCCATTTATGATTGCGATCCACCTTCTGATGAAGACTGAGGAGAAGCTCATGATCAGTCATCACCCTTGGAGCTGTTGCCTGAGGACTTTGCTTTGAGGCATTAGCGGCAGAGTCATCATTGGTGGAATATGAGGCAGCTTTTCGGAACTGTCCATCCAATGGACGATTGCCCTCATAAATAATTGCAGTGGCCTTGCCCTTTTCATTAGCTGAGGAAAATGTCCGTTTGAGGACTTCAATAGGGGGCAAGAAACTTCCATGGTTGAGTGTATCATCTTTGTAATTGAGTGAAGACCTTGATCTGAGGAATCTCATAATCCAAGGAGCGTAAGGCTTCAACTCAAAAGGAGATATTACAACATTTGCCAGAGTCCTCATGAAGAAATCATGGTAGTTCACTGGAATACCATGTATAATATTGAAGAGCAGATTCTTCATGATGCCAACAACTTCTTCATCATTCGAGTCATGGCCTTTGATTGGACTCAAAGTCTTGGTCAGAATGTGATATACAGTTCTAGGCACATATTACAATTCCTTCACAACGAACTTTGTCCTTGAGGCTTGACCAGGCTTCAATGGCTTCATCAACACTTGCATGAAGTGATCAGACAGTTCAGATTCACTGTAGATAAGATGCGCACCTTCTGGGGGAGGACTGACAGGCATGGCATGAAGCAATTTAGTGGCCGATGCTTTATAGTGAGTATTTTCTGTCATCCAGTCCAACACCCAAGAGTTCACATCGTCAGCATTGCCAGTGATGTGCAACATCGATAGAACTGAATAATGAGTTCTTCATTCCAATCACAGATATCAGTGCAAAAATTCAGCAATCCAGCATTAGGAATAGCACTGGGGACTGGTGCAAAGCATGGCAGTGATTCCATATCAACATGAGGAATATGCTCATGGTCAAAGACTTTGTCTTTGTTAAAGAGCACTGAGAAATAGAAGTTGGCTTGGCTGGCAGTCCAGAAGCGCTTCCTTCTCAGACGAGCAGAGTCATATGGATTATAGTCAGTGAAGAACACATGCTCATTGAAGAAAGCATCAGCCTTGAATTTTGGAGTCTTGGAGAAGGGATTCTTCGGCTTTGGCTGAGGAGTATCAGTCAGTTGAAGAATAACCTCGGGAATTTCAATCTCCAGAGCCGTAGGCTGAGGAATATTAGCTTCTCCTTTAGTAGCAGCCTAGGCCTCCATTTCTTCACCAGCATTTTCATCAGCACTAGTGACTGGAATCTCTTCATGAATGGAAGGGGCAGCATGAATTTCAACAGAGCCCATCTGTACTTCAGTGGAGACTAGGGACTGAGGAATTTGTTGAAGTGGTGTGAACAGAGGAGAGTTGGGGTGCCGACTATCCCAAAAATCATCGTTCTTGACTGGTGTGGTGCTCCCAATGTCCACATCCTCATCCTCTTCCATTTTTTCAACGCCGGCCTCTTCAGTTGTGAACTGAGGCGTTGGCGATGATACCTGGGGAGTTGAAATGATAACATCAACTTCAATTTCTTCATCCATCTGCTCTGTGGAAGCAGGAGCGGGATCTTCTTCAGCAGATTCTTCCGAAATATCATAATCTTCACCAAAAGGAACAAGTTTCTTTGATGGCACGCTGGAGAGAGGAACAACATCAATAGGATTCTCAATTGAATTTGTCAAAATCTTCGCCTTCTTGGGTGCAGAAGATTCTGAGGAAATTGATGCTTTCCTTTTCTTCAGAGTGCTCGCTCCGCAGCTTTGCTTTCTTCACTTCCAGAGCAGAAGGAAGAATTGGGCTAGGTGTTGGGGTAGGCGGAGTAGAGGAAATTGGATCAATTTCTTCAGGCACAACTGATGCAGTTGGCTTGTCTTGTGCAATTTCTTCAGGCACAGCTTCAGATTCTTCAGTTGTCCAGCCTTGTTCTTCAGGCGCAACACTAGAGGTTGCCCTAGCAGTTTCTTCAGAGGCTGGAATTTCTTTAGCAGCCCTGGTACTAGCAATTTCATCAGCAGCCTGATTTTCATCAGGGGTGCTGGCATTTTCTTCAGTCGGCTATGCACATGCTTCAACCAGAGGAACTTCATCACTGGAAGTAAATTTCTTCACCAGTTTGACAAATCTGACCTTGGCTCCCAGCCAATCTGCCTTGTAGGCGTCAAATTCATCACTGAGCTTCTTGATCTCCGATTGTAGCACAATGAGCTACTCAGTCGATAACCTCGGAACGTTATCCTTCAGATAGCATTGTTTCTTATACCGCGCTTTCTTCATAGTTCTGGCTTGATCATATTTCCATGTTTCTTCATCTATGAACACCGTCAGCATGTGACTTTGTCCAGGAGTGAGGTATAGCTCTGGCAAAGGAGTGTTCGGGTCTTTGTGCCAGAGATCAATGAAATCCAAGATCTTCTTCGGATCCAATAGAAGAGGCACACCACTCCCTTTGGCTCTAGCGGCCCACTGCTATCTGTCCTTGATGATATTTGCCAATTCTTCATCATCCGATGGAATTTGAAAGACCACCTGCTTCTTGTGAGGACTTGGTCTAGTGCCTCGTCCAGCAGTAGCCTTTTTCTTCAGCAAAGAGGGGCCAGTTGAAGAAGGATGATCTGAAGAACTTGCAGAAGCTCCTGAGGCAATTGATATGCCTGTGGTCCTTTGGCAAGTGGCAAGATGCATAGGTGCCGAGGACTTTGCCGGAGGAGCTGAGGGTTTTGAAGCCTGAGGAACTGGTGCAGCTTGAGGAACTGGGGCGGCTTGAGGAATTTTCCTTCATGGCACAGAGGAGCTTGGCCATGAGGGCATTGCTGAGGAACTTGGCCTTGAGGGCATTGCTAAGGAAGTTGGTTTCCGAGCAGGCTTATTTGGCATAGCCTTCTTGCTTGTAGTGGCCTCAGTAGCGGCAGCAGCAGAATCTTCATTGAATTTCTTCACTACTTCTTTTGCTTGCTTGGCCAACTTAGCTCGCCTCCTGGCCCATTCATCAGCATAATCCTCACCATGTTTAAGGCTTGTTGGATTAGCTCTTTGGCCAGGTGCCAATGGAGGTCTTGAGAATGGAGGGTGAAGAGCGAATTTCTTCATATATTTAGGAGTGACATATTTGTACTCCCTCCATTCTCGTGCCCATCTTCGTTCAATCATCTATATGCGCACTTTGCGCTCATTCTTGGTTTCTTTGCCATGAGTTGCCTCATCAAGCGTGCAGTACCCTGCATAAATGTCATCAGGGATCTCAAACGCTGTTCTGACTTCAAGTTTCTTTCCTCCTTTCTGAGGCCTTTTACGATCTGCCATTTTCTTCAGCTGAGGAATTTGAACAATAGAGTTCTCTGAGGAAGTATGCAGCTTTGCTTCAAGGAACGTTGCAAATGAGTTAAGTTGATGAGAACCTAGTGATTCAGCGGCAAACATGTGTACCTGTGAACAGAATATAGGTGCAAAGAATTTGGAGAGGTCATATGCGTTCCCAGAAGTTTTTGCAAAATAGAACAAGTTTGAGGAAATTGACCAGTTGTGCCTTGAAGAATTTCACTAAGCATTCTTTGACTTAGGTTCCGGAGTTGTGCGGATTGTAAGATTCACACAATTGAGGAATCATGAAGAAAAACGTCACTTAGAAAAAAGATCAAGAGCAGAAGATTGTGCAAGGCGTTTAAAGTGTGGAAGTTGAAGAATAAACACCTTTTGAAGATTTGATTAAAATCATCAGTAGTTATAAAGGCAGTAGAAGTAACTTTTAATTACCCTTGACGAAGAACACGACGAACTGGAAGTGTAGATTGAGAAGTTCGTCTGCTCAGATCTTCCACGCCCTAACTTGGCGACGGAAGACGTCGATGGCGGCAGCGGAGAGAAGATTTCCTCGGCCGGCGCAAGTATGACGGTGACGAGGTCGAGGCAGTGAAGCTCTTCCTCACCGGCGACGATAGAAGTAGCGGCGGCGCTAGGTTTTGAGAGATCGAGCGAGGGAGTGAGGTCGAGCAGAGTAAAAGCAAAGTGAGGAGGGGAGGGGGTATTTATAGCTGAGGTGAAAAACCACTCGTCCGAAGAAATTCGACGGACGTGCCCCTGACCCTCATTCGCGTGACATGTGTCACCCACGCACTGAGAGGTGGCGATCGTGTGAGATTGTGGGTGAATAGATAAGTTTATCGTGGGATGTGTAACGGTTTGAGCGGAAAAAGCTGAAAATTCAGATAAGAATATTTTGAAGTTTTGTTCGCAATTTCTTCAGCTGACATTGACAAGGACACAATGAAGAATTTGAACGAGTTTCAAATAGAACGCACATGAAGAATTTGTGAACAGATTGGGTTGAGTTTATGTCACGCCCCAGATGTAACTTTCCATATTTGTATCCAACTCTTGTCGTCCCTGGCGCTAAGTTATATTTATTTCTCGGGTTCGGGTCTTTGTCTCCGTGTGTTGTTTTTCTTTTTCGTGCATCTCTTATCATGCCATCTCGTGCATTGCATTTGCATACATGTTCATCTCATGCATTCGAGCATTTTTACCGTTGTCCGTTTTGCATTCCGGCGTTTCGTTCTCCTCCGGTGGTCATTTCTAGCTTTCTTTCTTGTGTGGGGATTAAACATTTCCGGATTGGACCGAGTCTTGCCAAGCGGCCTTGGTTTACTACCGGTAGACCGCCTGTCAAGTTGCGGGTCATTTGGACTTCGTTTGATACCCCAACGGTTAACCGAGGGACCGAAAAGGCATCATGTGTGTTGCAGCCCAACACCCCCCAAATTTGGCCCAAAACCCACCAAACTCTGCTCCATGTCCTAGAGCGTTCGATCACGATCGTGTGGGCGAAAACCGCACCTCATTTGGACTCTCCTAGCTCCCTCTATGCCTATATATACACCCCTCCGTTTTCGGATCTCTCCCTCTCCCCGAAACCCTAAAAAAAACATCATCCCCGCCAGATCCGCGCCGACGGACGTGTCCGCCCCCGGCCGGACAGCGTCCGCCGCCGCAGCCCGCCCACTCGGGGGCCGCCACGTCACCCCCGCCGCCGCCGCCTCCCACCGCGGCCCGGGAGCCCGCATCCGGCCCCCGCGGCCCGGTGAGCTC
>NC_041385.1:483650192-483659696 GCF_002162155.2 Triticum dicoccoides
CTCGCCCGCGGCCGGCCCCACCGGCCACCTCGCCGCCCCTCGTCGCCCCGGCGACCTCCTCCCCGCTCCGGCCGCCTCCTCCCTCGTCGCCGGCGAGCTCCCAACTCCGGCGCCGAGCTGCTACAGTGCGCCGTGAACAGTGCCCCGATCTGGATCTCAGATCCGAAATTCTAGGGTTGACTTTTTCCCTCTCCCTCTAATTTTGATACGATGTTTGACTGCTCGTATCTCCGCAACCGTAGATCCGTTTTAGGCGTATGATATATCAAAATCTTCGCCTCGACATGTACAACATTTCATTCCATTGCATCATTTGCATTTGAGGACATCTTGATATCCAAAATGCTGTTAGAAGGAGGCTTCGTGAGTTAAATTGCAGATCCGTTAGTTCATCATGCACTTTTGTCATTTTTGCTATGTTTAATCCGTGCATGATATGCCTGTGCCCCTTTGGGATGTATTGTGAAGCATTTTGTCTTCTTTCCAGAGGTGTCACCCATGCATTTTTAGGATGTGTGTGTTGTCTTGTGCAAGCTTGCGAAGAGAGGTACCTGAGATTGCAGATTTCAGGGACTTAGTGATTTTCGCTAAGTCTGGGATATTTTAGTTCATGATGCTATATGTCCAGCTTGTTTCCTAGTGATCCGTGCCTCTTTTGAGGATGATCAGTAAGGGAGTTTTGATATTTATGTCATTCTCTATCCATCCATGTCTTTGTTTGCATTTATGGAGTGCTCTTGGTTGACTCAATCGAGCTCAACTTTTGCTTCGTTGTTAATCTGGGCAGATCGTCAACTTGTTTGCGATTTCGCCGATGCTACCGTTAGCGTTCCATGCATGCTATGCCTTCGTTCTTGCCATGAGTAGCTAGAACTTTGTGCCTTCTTGCTGGTTATATGCTTTCCTTGCCATGACTTGCACCATAGTGAGTGCATCGAGCTCGTTTACATGCCTTCGTGAGTTAAATTTCAGCATGTCTCAGTTTTCACTAAGTCTGAAAACTGATTGTGTTCGAGCGATGTTCGTGAGCTCGGTAGAGTATTTTGTGAACCCTTTTGGCCCCAGGTCACTTTGGGTGTTTTATTAAGCTTGTTGAGTAGCTTCATGCCATGTTCTTAATTGTCATGTTCAGGTTTTCTATCATGTTGTTTTGCTGCTCCGAAGAGAGCATCGTGATCTGAAATTTCAGACTAGTGTTAATTTCACTAAGTCTGAAATCTGTTTTGCATTTGCGTTTTAGCCATGCTTGTTTGAACCTCTTAATGGATGAATTTGCCTATGGCTCAGTGCTAGTGTTTTGTCAACCATCTTGTGTACTTCACTGTCATGGATTTTGTTTTCATGTTTGGTGGCTGTAGCATGTTCATTTCGTTGCATTTAGATGCCTACTTGCTGTAAATCGCAGACCGGTGTCATATCTTAAAACGCTCGCCATTTCCAAACCGTAGCTCCGATTCCAATGATCTTTATATCGTTTTCAAGCGATTTCATCCCCTCTGTCCAGTGGCACACTTGGTTTTCCAAGTTGAGGCCAAGTTCATGCATTTCCTGTCATATCTTGCATTTTGCATCCCGCATCGCATCCCGCATAGCATATCGTCATTTCATCATATTGCTTGGTCTTGCCCGTGGTTGATGGTATCCTTGTTGCTTGTTTGTCTTGTTGGGTAGAGCCGGGAGACGAGTTCGCTACCGAGGAGCCCGTTGAGTTTGCTTGTGAGGATCCAGTCAACTCTGACAACTGTGCAGGCAAGATGATCATACCCTCGAAATCACTACTATCTTTGCTATGCTAGTTTGCTCGCTCTTTTGCTTTGCCACCGCTACGATGCCTACCTTTTGCTTGTCAGCCTCCCAATTGCCATGTTGAACCTCTAACCCACCATTATCCTAGCAAACCGTTGATTGGCTATGTTACCGCTTTGCTCAGCCCTTCTTATAGCGTTGTTAGCTGCAGGTGAAGATTGGAGCCGTTCCTTGTTGGAACATTTATTTACTTGTTGGGATATCATTATATTGCTATGTTATCTTAATGCATCTATATACTTGGTAAAGGATGGAAGGCTCGGCCTCTCGCCTAGTGTTTTGTTCCACTCTTGCCGCCCTAGTTTCCGTCATATCGGTGTTATGTTCCCGGATTGTTGCGTCCCTTACGCGGTTGGGTTATAATGGGAACCCCTTGATAGTTCGCCTTGATTAAAGCTTTTCCAGCAACGCCCAACATTGGTTTTTACCATTTGCCACCTAGCCTCTTTTTCCCTTGGGTTTCCGGAGCCCGAGGGTCATCGTATTTCAGCCCCCCCTTGGGCCAGTGCTCCCTCTGAGTGTTGGTCCGAACTGAGCTGCCTGCGGGGCCACCTCAGGGAAACTTGAGGGTTGGTTTTACTCGTAGCTAGTCTCATCTGAGTGTGCCCTGAGAAAGAGATATGTGCAGCTCCTATCGGGATTTGTCGGCACATTCGGGCGGTGTTGCTGGACTTGTTTTAACCTGTCGAATCATCTTGTTGTACCAAGATACCGAGTCTGATCGGAGTGACTTGGGTGGAGGTCTATTCCTTCGTTGACCATGAGAGCTTGTCATGGGCTAAGTTGGGACTCCCCTGCAGGGATTGATCTTTCGAAAGCCGTGCCCGCGGTTATGGGCAGATGGGAATTTGTTAATGTCCGGTTGTAGATTACTTGAATTAAACTTAATTAAAATGAATCAACCGTGTGTGTTACCGTGATGGCCCCTTCTCGGCGGAGTCCGGGAAGTGGACACGGTGTTGGAGTTATGCTTGCGCAGGGTGTTCCTTTAGCTTCTCGCTCGTGCTTCGCCTTCTCTTCTCGCTCTCTTTCGCGTATAAGTTAGCCACCACATGTGCTAGTCGCTTGCTGCAGCTCCACATATATTTGCCTTATCCATTCCTATGAGCTTAAATAGTTTTGATCGCGTGGGTGTAAGATTGCTGAGTCCCTGTGGCTCACAGATACTACAACTCCAGATGCAGGTCCAGGTGATTCCACTCCAGGTGACGAGTACGAGCTCAAGTGGGAGTTCGACGAGGACTCTCAGCGATACTACGTGTCCTTTCCGGATGATCAGTAGTGGTGCCTAGTTGGGGTTATCGATTCAGGACCTTGTCGCATGTTGGGGGTCTTTTCTATTTTGGCACCGTAGTCGGGCCATGAGTGTTTTGTTTGATGGCTGTTATTTATGTACTCTGATGTGACGTGGCGAGTGTAAGCCAACTATGTTATCTCCCCCTTTTATTATGTATTACATGGGATGTTGTAATGACTGCCTGACTTGCGACATTGCTTTCAATGCGGTTATGCCTCTAAGTCGTGCCTTGACACGTGGGAGCTATAGCCGCATCGAGGGCGTTATAAGTTGGTAATCAGAGCCTTCCCTGGCCTTAGGAGCCCCATTGCTTGATCGTTTTTAGCAGCCGAGTTGTGTCTAGAAAAAATGTTTTGAGTCCTTAGGAATTATATATCGGAGAGCTTAGGAATTCTTTTTACTTCCCAGTCTCCTCATCGCTCTAGTAAGGCATCTTGGCGTAGAGTTTTGACTCTTCTCTTCTCAAATTTCACTAAATTTTTTTTTAGGATCTCGCGAGTATCTTGGTTTTGTTCCGATGGTTTTGTGACGAGAACATTGTTCTTGGTGCCTCCTGTCTTTAGGGGTTGTGGCAGTGTCCCGGGGAGTTGAGCTCCGAGGTGTTGTCGTCACAATTTCATCGTTGCAATTCTGGTATACTTGAGATATGTTCGCCGACATCGAAAATCTCTTTTATGCAGTTCGTTGGTGAGATAACCTCGACGCCACCCAGTACTGGGGCGGGAGTTCGGGAGTATCGCCATAACTTGTATAACGGATGCTTTTCGAAGGTTGAGGTAGATGGTTTCCGAAGTTTTCCTGGTTATGTGTTGAAGGATGGATACAGCTGGATGTAGGATTTGCTAGTTTGGGTGAGATATTGTGCTTCCCCTGTATCCCCAACACCTGATTGCATAACCGGAAAGGTTCGGGAGTTTCATAGGTGGGAATTCTAGTAGCTCTAGTTCTTCTTCCACGGATATTGGTTTGAGATTGGGATTTCTTACCGATTATTCGTTCTTGATCTGTACCTTGTTGAATTATTTCTCTTCCTTAATTCTTCGTGGCTTCTCAATTTATGGATATGTGACCATTTGAAGAGGAATGCATTCGTTCATTTTGTTCGGATGTGAAGACTATATGTTGCAATTTTCATTCTGTTGGATTCAGCTTCTATATTGTTATTACCTATGTGCTAATGGTGGTCAACCTCTTCAGGATGGCTCCTCCAACGCGCACGACTCCGAATCCTAATCCGCCTCCGCCTCCGCCTCCTCCGGAAGCATGGCAAGCTGTGATGGCCGCAACTAATGCAAACACACAGTTGATCATGCAAATCCTTCAAGAGCGCAATCAAGGCAGTCAAGGGAATCAAGGCCATAATCAGCACCACTTTGCTACTCTGAACCAGTTCCTTGCTAATGGCCCAAAGACGTTCAGCGGTTGTGTTGAGGCTACCGATGCTGACGATTGGCTAGTGGATCTGGGCAAGCATTTTGAATGCAGCAACGTCAGGCCTGAAGATTTCGTCAAGTTCGCTTCTTTCCAGCTCAAAGATCAGGCTGCAGAGTGGTTCCAGCAGTACAAGGATTCCAGAGGTGGACGTCTGATCACTTGGGACGATTTCCGTCAAGATTTCCGCGCTCATCACATCCCTCAAAGTGTGGTTGAGAGTAAGCGTCAGGAATTCCGCAATCTGAAGCAAGGCTCTTTGTCTGTCTATGACTACAACAAGTTGTTCCAGAAGCTCGCCCGTTTTGCCAAGCAGGATGTTCCTGATGAAAAGAGTATGATCTATCAGTTCAGGGGTGGTCTTCGTGAGGAAATTCAGCTCGCTCTTGTCCTCTTTGAGCCGTTGAGATACGATGAGTTCTACAACATGGCACTGAAACAAGAAGCTGCTCAGATGAGATGTGATGCTTCCAGGAAGCGTGCCAGAGATGTTACTCCTTCTTCCTCTACTCAAGTGGTGAAGCAGCAGAAGTATTGGCTTCCTCCTCCTCCGTTCCGTCAGCCGTATCAGCAGAAGAGCAAAGGTGGCAGTGGTTTCTCCCACCCACCCAACCCAGGCTTTCAGAACAAGGCTTCGTCTCAAGCGCCAAGACCGAGTGCTCCGTATCACCGTCCGCTTTCAGAGGTCACGTGCAACAAGTGCCAACAGAAGGGTCACTATGCCAACAAGTGTACCAACCAGAGGCGTCTTCCTCCTCCTCCTCCTGTCAGATCGGCAAGTACAGCTGTGGTCAAGCACAATCCCAAGCACGCCAAGGTCAATATGCTGAATGCAGCTCAGGCTGAGGATTCTTCAGATGTCATTATGGGTAACCTTCTTGTTAATGATATTCCTGCAAAAGTTCTTTTTGACTCTGGTGCATCGCATTCCTTCATGTCATTTCCATTTGCATCGGAGAACAATTTTAGCACTAAGGCATTACCTAGAGCTATGCAAGTCGTCTCTCCAGCTAAGCGACTGAGTTCTAGTATGGAGGTGCCGGATATTTCAATCTTGATGGGTGATTTCAAGTTTCTTGCTTCTCCAATGGTTCTTGGAAACTCGGATATCGATCTTATTCTCGGGATGGACTGGCTCTCTAAGCATAAAGCTCAGCTTGATTGTGCAGCCAGGCAGATTCAACTGACTCATTCGTCTGAGGGTGTCATTGTCTTTGCCGCTCGGGATAATACCATCCGGTTGTTTTCTCTCAATGAGAAGAGTGAATTGGATGCTATTTCGCAGATTCCTGTCGTTTGCGAATATCAAGACGTCTTTCCAGAAGAGCTCCCAGGAATGCCTCCAAACCGGCCGGTTGAATTTGTTATTGAACTTGAGCCCGGTACGGAACCTGTGTGCAAACGTCCTTACAAGCTCGGCCCTGAAGAGTTGAAGGAGCTGAAGAAACAACTCGATGAGCAAGAAAGATTGGGTCTCATTCGGCCTAGTACTTCTCCGTGGGGTTGTGGTGTTCTTTTTGTGAAGAAGAAGGATGGATCGAGTCGACTTTGTGTTGATTACCGTCCAGTAAACAAGAAGACCATCAAGAACAAATACCCACTTCCCAACATCAATGAGCTGTTCGAACAACTCAAGGGTGCTCAAGTATTCTCCAAGCTTGATCTCCGTATGGGTTATCATCAGATTCGTATTCGTGAGCAAGATATTCCCAAGACGGCGTTCAGGACAAGCTTTGGTTCATATGAATACACTGTCATGTCTTTTGGCCTCGCCAATGCTCCTCCGACGTTCTCTCGCATGATGAACTTCATCTTCAACCCCTACACCAATGAATTCGTTTTGGTCTATCTCGACGACATTCTGGTTTTCTCGAAGAACAAGAAAGATCATGCCAAGCACTTGCGTTTGGTTCTTGACAAGCTCAGAGAACATCAGTTCTACGCCAAGTTCTCCAAGTGTGAATTTTGGCTCGATGAGGTTCTTTATCTTGGTCATATCATCTCCGCCAAGGGCATTTCCGTGAATCCTGAGAAGGTGTCTGCAATTGTGAATTGGGAACCTCCTTAGAACGTGAAGCAACTCCGCAGTTTCCTCGGTCTCGCAAGCTATTGCAGAAGATTCGTTGAAAACTTTTCTAAGATCGCCAAGCCTCTCTCAAATCTTCTTCAGAAGCACGTCAAGTACGTTTGGTCTCCGGAGTGTGATATTGCTTTCAACACTTTGAAAGAGAAATTGATCACTGCTCCAGTTCTGACTCCGCCTGATGAAACCAAGCCGTACGAGGTTTTTTGTGATGCCTCTCTCCAAGGTCTCGGTGCTGTACTCATGCAAGAGAAGAAAGTTGTTGCTTATACCTCTCGCCAGTTGAAACCTAATGAGAAGAACTACCCCACTCATGATCTCGAGTTGGCGGCAGTTGTACACGCTTTGTTGACTTGGAGACATCTTCTATTGGGAAGGAAAGTGGATATTTTCACTGATCACAAGAGTCTCAAGTATATCTTCACTCAGCCTAATCTCAACCTCAGGCAGACTCGTTGGGTCGAAATGATTCAAGAGTACAATCCGAGTATCGAGTATACTCCAGGCAAGGCTAATGTGATTGCTGACGCTTTGAGCAGAAAAGCATATTGCAACAGTCTGATTCTCAAGCCTTATCAACCCGAGCTTTGTGAAGCTTTCCGCAAACTTAATCTGCAAGTTGTTCCTCAAGGTTTCCTCGCCAACCTTCAAGTCTCTCCTACCTTAGAAGACCAGATTCGCCAAGCCCAACTTCTTGATGCTATGGTGAAGAAGGTGAAGATTGGTATTGCAAAGAGTCAGTCCAAGTACAAGTGCTACCGACTTGATGACAAGGACACTCTCTTCTTCGAGGATCGAATTGTTGTGCCCAAAGGTGAACTCCGTAAGGTGATCATGAACGAGGCTCACAACTCTCTCCTCTCCATCCACCCTGGTAGTACGAAGATGTATCAGGACCTCAAGCAAGCTTATTGGTGGACTCGAATGAAGCGCGAGATCGCTCAATTCGTGAACGAATGTGATGTCTGCAGAAGAGTGAAGGCAGAACACCAAAGGCCAGCTGGTCTCCTCCAACCTCTTGCCATTCCAGAATGGAAGTTTGACCATATTGAAATGGACTTCGTGACTGGGTTTCCAAAGTCCAAGCGTGGCAATGATGCTATCTTCGTTGTCATCGACAAGCTCACCAAAGTGGCTCATTTTCTGCCTATCAAAGAGTCAATCACTGCAGCTCAATTGGCGGAACTCTATACCTCTCGCATTGTCTCTCTGCACGGTATTCCTCAAGTGATATCTTCAGACCGTGGCAGCATCTTTACCTCCAAGTTTTGGGATTCTTTTCAGAAGGCCATGGGCACCAACATCCGCTTCAGCACAGCTTTCCATCCTCAAACAAGCGGTCAAGTCGAGCGTGTCAACCAAATTCTTGAAGATATGCTCAGGGCTTGTGTGATCTCCTTCGGCATGAAGTGGGAGGATTGTCTTCCTTATGCTGAATTCTCATACAACAACAGCTTTCAAGCAAGTTCGGGCAAGGCCCCCTTTGAAATTCTATATGGCAGGAAGTGCCGTACCCCTCTCAACTGGTCTGAAACCGGAGAACGTCAGCTGCTGGGTAATGACTTAATCACAGAAGCAGAAGAAATGTGCAAAGTCATTCGTGATAACCTCAAAGCAGCCCAGTCCCGCCAGAAGTGCTACTATGATAGTAAGCACCGTGATCTGGTTTTCGAGATCGGAGATCATGTTTACCTCCGCGTCTCTCCCATGAAAGGTACTCGTCGCTTCGGTATCAAAGGGAAGCTTGCCCCTAGATACGTGGGACCTTTCAAGATTGTCAGCAAGAGAGGCAACCTCGCCTATCAACTCGAGCTTCCTTCAAACTTTGCAAATGTTCATGAGGTGTTCCATGTCTCTCAGCTTCGAAAGTGCTTCAAGACTCCTGACCGCACCGTCAACTTCGAGGACATTGAGCTCCAAGAAGATCTCTCCTATCGTGAGCACCCAGTTGCTATTCTTGAAGAGACTGAACGCAAGACTCGCAACAAGTCAATCAAATTTCTCAAAGTCAGGTGGTCACACCATTCCGACCGTGAAGCTACCTGGGAACGCGAGGATCACCTCCGTTCTGAGTACCCGGAGTTCTTTCAGTCCTAGATCTCGGGACGAGATCTTTTTCGTAGTGGTGGAGTGTTGTAACGCCCCAGATGTAACTTTCCATATTTGTATCCAACTCTTGCCGTCCCTGGCGCTAAGTTATATTTATTTCTCGGGTTCGGGTCTTTGTCTCCGTGTGTTGTTTTTCTTTTTCGTGCATCTCTTATCATGCCATCTCGTGCATTGCATTTGCATACATGTTCATCTCATGCATTCGAGCATTTTCACCGTTGTCCGTTTTGCATTCCGGCGTTTCGTTCTCCTCCGGTGGTCATTTCTAGCTTTCTTTCTTGTGTGGGGATTAAACATTTCCGGATTGGACCGAGTCTTGCCAAGCGGCCTTGGTTTACTACCGGTAGACCGCCTGTCAAGTTGCGGGTCATTTGGACTTCGTTTGATACCCCAACGGTTAACCGAGGGACCGAAAAGGCATCGTGTGTGTTGCAGCCCAACACCCCCCAAATTTGGCCCAAAACCCACCAAACTCTGCTCCATGTCCTAGAGCGTTCGATCACGATCGTGTGGGCGAAAACCGCACCTCATTTGGACTCTCCTAGCTCCCTCTATGCCTATATATACACCCCTCCGTTTTCGGATCTCTCCCTCTCCCCGAAACCCTAAAAAAAACATCATCCCCGCCAGATCCGCGCCGACGGACGTGTCCGCCCCCGGCCGGACAGCGTCCGCCGCCGCAGCCCGCCCACTCGGGGGCCGCCACGTCACCCCCGCCGCCGCCGCCTCCCACCGCGGCCCGGGAGCCCGCATCCGGCCCCCGCGGCCCGGTGAGCTC
>NC_041385.1:483661576-483662270 GCF_002162155.2 Triticum dicoccoides
CATGGATTTTGTTTTCATGTTTGGTGGCTGTAGCATGTTCATTTCGTTGCATTTAGATGCCTACTTGCTGTAAATCGCAGACCGGTGTCATATCTTAAAACGCTCGCCATTTCCAAACCGTAGCTCCGATTCCAATGATCTTTATATCGTTTTCAAGCGATTTCATCCCCTCTGTCCAGTGGCACACTTGGTTTTCCAAGTTGAGGCCAAGTTCATGCATTTCCTGTCATATCTTGCATTTTGCATCCCGCATCGCATCCCGCATAGCATATCGTCATTTCATCATATTGCTTGGTCTTGCCCGTGGTTGATGGTATCCTTGTTGCTTGTTTGTCTTGTTGGGTAGAGCCGGGAGACGAGTTCGCTACCGAGGAGCCCGTTGAGTTTGCTTGTGAGGATCCAGTCAACTCTGACAACTGTGCAGGCAAGATGATCATACCCTCGAAATCACTACTATCTTTGCTATGCTAGTTTGCTCGCTCTTTTGCTTTGCCACCGCTACGATGCCTACCTTTTGCTTGTCAGCCTCCCAATTGCCATGTTGAACCTCTAACCCACCATTATCCTAGCAAACCGTTGATTGGCTATGTTACCGCTTTGCTCAGCCCTTCTTATAGCGTTGTTAGCTGCAGGTGAAGATTGGAGCCGTTCCTTGTTGGAACATTTATTTACTTGTTGGGATATCATTATATTG
>NC_041385.1:483662813-483671143 GCF_002162155.2 Triticum dicoccoides
TGGAAGGCTCGGCCTCTCGCCTAGTGTTTTGTTCCACTCTTGCCGCCCTAGTTTCCGTCATATCGGTGTTATGTTCCCGGATTGTTGCGTCCCTTACGCGGTTGGGTTATAATGGGAACCCCTTGATAGTTCGCCTTGATTAAAGCTTTTCCAGCAACGCCCAACATTGGTTTTTACCATTTGCCACCTAGCCTCTTTTTCCCTTGGGTTTCCGGAGCCCGAGGGTCATCGTATTTCAGCCCCCCCTTGGGCCAGTGCTCCCTCTGAGTGTTGGTCCGAACTGAGCTGCCTGCGGGGCCACCTCAGGGAAACTTGAGGGTTGGTTTTACTCGTAGCTAGTCTCATCTGAGTGTGCCCTGAGAAAGAGATATGTGCAGCTCCTATCGGGATTTGTCGGCACATTCGGGCGGTGTTGCTGGACTTGTTTTAACCTGTCGAATCATCTTGTTGTACCAAGATACCGAGTCTGATCGGAGTGACTTGGGTGGAGGTCTATTCCTTCGTTGACCGTGAGAGCTTGTCATGGGCTAAGTTGGGACTCCCCTGCAGGGATTGATCTTTCGAAAGCCGTGCCCGCGGTTATGGGCAGATGGGAATTTGTTAATGTCCGGTTGTAGATTACTTGAATTAAACTTAATTAAAATGAATCAACCGTGTGTGTTACCGTGATGGCCCCTTCTCGGCGGAGTCCGGGAAGTGGACACGGTGTTGGAGTTATGCTTGCGCAGGGTGTTCCTTTAGCTTCTCGCTCGTGCTTCGCCTTCTCTTCTCGCTCTCTTTCGCGTATAAGTTAGCCACCACATGTGCTAGTCGCTTGCTGCAGCTCCACATATATTTGCCTTATCCATTCCTATGAGCTTAAATAGTTTTGATCGCGTGGGTGTAAGATTGCTGAGTCCCTGTGGCTCACAGATACTACAACTCCAGATGCAGGTCCAGGTGATTCCACTCCAGGTGACGAGTACGAGCTCAAGTGGGAGTTCGACGAGGACTCTCAGCGATACTACGTGTCCTTTCCGGATGATCAGTAGTGGTGCCTAGTTGGGGTTATCGATTCAGGACCTTGTCGCATGTTGGGGGTCTTTTCTATTTTGGCACCGTAGTCGGGCCATGAGTGTTTTGTTTGATGGATGTTATTTATGTACTCTGATGTGACGTGGCGAGTGTAAGCCAACTATGTTATCTCCCCCTTTTATTATGTATTACATGGGATGTTGTAATGACTGCCTGACTTGCGACATTGCTTTCAATGCGGTTATGCCTCTAAGTCGTGCCTTGACACGTGGGAGCTATAGCCGCATCGAGGGCGTTATAGTTTAGCTTAGAGGGAGAAAGGTTCCGATCACATTCACTTAGCAAAGAAGTCAACTTGAAGAATTAGCAATAAGTGAATGCTATAGAGGACACAAAAATTCAAGTATATATATAGTCAATGGAGAACAACGATGGAAGGAGTGAAGACAACGCAAAGTTGAAGAATTTGAAAAATTGAGGAATTTCAAAAATGAAGAAAAACTCAAATTGAAGATTTTCAACTTTGGTTGGTGGCGTATCCCACCGTATAAGAAAGATGATTTCAGAGACCGCGTACAATTGTCATAGGGTTCTGAGAATCAATTTCTTCATTAATTTCTTCACACTTAGAGGGTTAGTCTTCATTGATCGAAGAAAAACGTTACTTTGTGTGTTACACATCTAAGTCATCAAGTCAGCATAGGTGTTAGGATGTGTGTCCTTTTCAAAGAACATCCAAAGACTCTAGGATATTTAGCTCACACCGCAACTTGCTAAATCTCTTCTCATCCAAGGGGTTTGTGAAGATATTGGCCAACTGGTCTTCAGTGTTTGCGTGGTCGATGGAGATGTCGCCCTTCAACACATGGTCACGAAGAAAATGATGATGAATCTGGATGTGCTTTGTCTTCGAGTGTTGAACTGGGTTGTGAGCAATCTTGATAGCAGTCTCATTATCGCAGTAGAGTGGAACATTCTTCACATTGATGCCATAGTCCTTGAGGGTTTGCTTCATCCATAGCAATCGAGCACAGCAAGATCCAGCAGCAATGTACTCAGCTTCTGCAGTGGAGAGTGATACGTAGTTCTGCTTCTTCGAGGACCAACCTACCAAGGATCATCTGAGGAAATGACATGTTCCTGACGTTGACTTGCAGTCCACCCGATCACCAGCATAGTTAGAGTCTATCAACAAGTTCCTGTCACTAGTCATGCGATTTGTACATCCACTGTCGAGGACCTACTCAGTAGCTTTGGGTTGTTCATCCTGTAGATGAATTAGTGCAACTTACGAACCCATATACTTCATCAGTGAAGAATATGAGATCAATTTCATCAACTGTTAAAGATATAGCAATATGAGGACGTGAGAAATGAATAATTCATGTCTTCATGTTTAGCTTGCGTCCTTTCAAGCACATTCAGGTCTCCAGCAATTTCTTCAGACGATCAAGTTCGTCTAGAGACTTGACCCTGCATAAGAGATTAGTTCTTTTTCTTCACCACCCACATCTTGATGGGTGGCAAAGAGTTCATCATTTTGTGAGCTCCATAAGAACAGGATGGCATAGAAGCCAGTGCACTTCGTTTCACAGAAGAGTGGTTAGGGTAGGCATATGAATAAGCATAGAAATTCTTCGAGGACTTATGAACATAATGGTTTGAAGAATAATGCACATATTCATGACCCTTAGACTTTCCCTACGAAACAGACGTGGTAGCATGATGATGTTCATATGAGGATTTTGATCCACGTGAGGAATTTGATCCATGTGAAGAATTTGGTCCATTTGAGGACTTGGATCCATATGAAGATTTTGATCCATATGAAGAATTTGATCTGGGGTTCCTATTCTTCATGGGTGGTGTCATGATGACATTCACCTAAAGATTTTCAAGGCATCTTTTAGGAACCCAGATTTTCTTCATAGGGGGACCATTCCTGCAGTTAGTTCCAACATATCGAGCAAATACTTCACCATTTTGATTCTTAAACAACTTACAGTTCGAGTCAAATGACTCATCAGAGGAATATGAAGAATCACAAGTGAAACCAGATAAAGTGCATGGATCTACAGGAGGTCCTTTCGCAGCAACCCATGAGGTTTTGGGATATTGCCCAGGTTTCCAGTAGGTCCCATCACCATTGAGTTTCCTCTCAAAGGCAATACCCTCTTTCCTAGGGTTCCTGTTCAAGATCTGCTTTTTGAGCCCGTCACATAGAGTCTGATCCCCTTCGAGGCTTTTGTAAATGCCTGTCACTTACAATTCCTTCAGCCCTGCATTATCGTCAGTGATACATGTGGTAACCTCAGATGAGGAATTTGTGACCACAGAGACAGTTGAAGAATTTGCAGCAATAGAAGCATTTGAACATTTAGGTGATGAATTAGCAGATTCACGCTCAATGCATTTCAGACATGGTGGAATAAATTCTTCCTGAGTAGAACTGATCTGTTGAGCAAGCAATGAATCATTTTCCTTCTGAAGATCTTCATAACTCACTCTTAACTTCTCAAGATCTTGCTTTCTCTGAAGAAATTCATAAGAAACCTTCTCATGATCAGTTAAGAGAGTGTTATGATGATTTTGAAGGTTGTAAAACTTAGTTTGAAGTCTCTAAAGATTATCAGTCAGAGACTTGGTTTGATTCAATTCCTCACCCAACAGGTCATCACTTCTGTCTACTTGATTTTGAATCTTTTCAAAAGCCTTCTATTGTTTAATAGAAGTTTTAGCAAGTTCCGAGTAGCTAGGCTTGAGATTGTCATCAAATTCATCCTCACTAGAGTTAGAGGGGGAATGTTTGAGTACCTTGGCACCTTTTGCCATGAAGCATAAGGTGGGAGCATAGTCATCGAGGCTTTTGTCAGAAGAGTTGGGGAGGTCATCTTCTTCAGGGTTGCAGATGGATTTGCTAACGTAAGTGGTAGCGAGGGCTGAGCTTTCCACACCAGAGTATGATTCCTCAGATTCCTCCTCCTCCACATTTTCCTCAGATTCAGCTTCAGAGTCCATTTCCTTGCCGATGAATGTCCGGGCCTTCTTGGAACTGCTCTTGTTGTGAGATGAAGACTTTGAAGATTTTGATGATGAATACTTTGAAGATTTCTTCTTCTTCTTTGACTCATCAGAATCGTCATCTTTGTACTTCTTCTTCTTTGGTTCCTTTTCCCACAGAGGATAATCTGACATGTAGTGACTAGGTTCTTGCATTTGTGGCAAGTTCTCTTTTTGTAGTCACGAGACGAGGAGTCATCATTTCTTGAAGACTTTCCAAAGCGACCGCGGCGAGAGAACTTCTAGAATTTCCTCACGAGCATTGCTAGCTCCTGGCCCAGTTCTTCATGATCACCAAGGCTGATACCAGAGTCTTCAACTTCGGACTCAGAGACTGCCTTGGCCTTCAGTGCACGTGATCTTCCATAGCTCGGTCCATAGAGATCTCTCTTCTCAGCAAGCTGGAACTCATGAGTATTTAGCCTCTCGAGGATATCAGCAGGATCTAGTGACTTGTAATCAGCTCGGTCTTGAATCATCAGTGCAAGAGTGTCGAATGAAGAATCAAGTGATCTCAGCAACTTCTTCACCGCCTCATGGTCGGTGATGTCACTGGCCCCAAGTGCTTGAAGCTCATTTGAGATGTCGGTGAGGCGATTGAAGGTTTGTTGAACATTTTCGTTGTCAAGTATTTTGAAGCGGTTGAAGAGATTGCGATGAACATCAACTCGGGAGTCACATTGAGTTGAGACTCCTTCGTTGACCTTGGACAACCTGTCCCAAATCAGCTTAGTAGTTTCCAGAGCACTCACTCTGTCGTACTGTCCTTTGCTCAGATGACGACATATGATATTCTTCGCTTGAGAATCGAGTTGCTTGAATCTCTTCACATCAGCAGCATTCACAGACGAAGTGACAGAGGGAACACCATTTTCGACAACATACCAGAGATTGTTATCAATTGCCTCAAGATGCATGCGCATCTTGTTCTTCCAGTAGGGGTACTCCGTCCCATCAAAGGTAGGACACCTAGCCGAGACCTTGATCATACCTGCAATCAACATAACTAAAACTCCAGGTGGTTAAACCAAAATCACACAGAACAAGGGAGTACCTTGCTCTGATACCAATTGAAAGTGCGTTACGTCGACTAGAGGGGGGTGAATAGGCGATTTTTATGAATTCTTCACTAAGGAATTTCAGGGTGAGGAAATTCCTAAGCGAAGAAATACTTGCGGCGGAATAACTACTCAGGTATAAGCATAACAGAGCAACAACATAGTCATCATGATGAAATGAAAGACAAAAACACAGAGTACAGAAAGCGTAAACACATGATAAGCAGGATGAAGACAAACTAACTGAAGAAATAGGATTGAGGAATTAGAGTAAGTCTTCAGTCAAAATCTTCAAACAGTAATGATCAGGTTCATCAACACATAACTGAGGAAATGTAAGGGTTGAGAAAATAGAACCAGTAGGCTTGGTGAAGACAATGATCTGGTAGACCAGTTCCAACTGCTGCGACAGTTGTACGTCTGGTTGGAGGGCCTGAGTATTTAAACTCGAGGACACATAGTCCCAGACACATAGTCCTCACCGTATTCTCCTTGAGCTAAGATCACACAGACCTCGCCCAATAGTAGTGCTAAGTCTTCACAAGTGACTTCCAAACCTTCACAGACTCGGTCACTCGGCAATCCACAATTTCTCTTGGATGCTCATACCATGACGCCTAACTGTCTGGAGTATACATAGTCCTCAAAGGTAACAAGCATCGGTTCCACATAGGAACAATCTCTTCAGTGATTCTCAATCACTTTGGGTTTGTAGGTTTGGGTTTGGGATTTGTGTTTTCCTCACTTGATGCTCTCGGAGAATGGGATGCTCTCAAATGACAAGTGTGAGTTTCTCTCGGAGCAGCCAACCAGCTAGTGGTTGTAGGGGGCGGCTATTTATAGCCTAGGGAGCAGCTGACATGATAAGACATAAATGACCTTCTAGGATATGACCGTTAGGTGGGTAGATATTTTGGGACAGCTGGCGTGCAGCACAACAACTGTCGGATATTTGGGGTTCGAATTCCTCAGGGCTATCATGTTCCTCACTTTGTAGGCAATTTGCACTGGCGAATTCCTAACTCCTCAGTCTGAACAAATTCCTCAGAGACCAGAAGATCTTCGTCTCTATCACTGAATAAATTGATTGAACTGATATGAGATTTACAATGGCTTCACTCGAAGGATTGGGTAGGTGTAGGATTTTGAGATGAGCATCACTTGGAAATCAGTTTCCTTAGTATTACCTCGACCCCCTTTAACAGTATGGTGTTTCCTATGACTCAAGAAGAAGAAAATGAAACTATGAAAACAAAAGTCTTCGCACTTCATAATCCTTGCATGAATATCCAAGTCTTCAAGGTCATACCAATTTCTTCACTTTCTGATTCTTCAGGAGAACCAAAGTCTTCAGCCGAAGACATTCATTTTTAGGGGTCGAATTTGACTGTAAATATCAAACTCCTCATTGACTTATAGAACCTGTGTACACTCACAATCATATTAGTCCCTTAACCTATAAGTCTTCAATACACCAAAATCCCTAAGGGGCACTAGATGCACTTACAGATTCAGCTTTATCATCTCTATTGGTGTTTTGCTACTATTTAGCTACTGTCGTGAAGTGCTTCATTTGTGTTGTTTTCAATAATTCCTTTCCTGTTTTTCGAGCATTGCACAACAGGATCATCCACCTCTGAAGAAGAATATGGAGAACCGATTATGCAAGGATAAAGAATCCGAGCCTCTCTTCTTATCAAAAGGGAGCAGTTGAAGGATGGTTTTATTGCCCACAAGAACAAACTAACTTCAGCTTACAAGCATTCACGGATCTCCACCTTTGTTGCTGTGATGGCCAATACAATGTTGTTTTAGGATTCCTTCCGGTGAGTTCCATTTTTTTTAATGTGTGCTCTGCATGGATCACGTAGGTTGCATGTTTAAACTGTCAATTCATAGTACAATTTGCTTTATACTAATCTTCGTTTTGTATTTATGCAAACAGGGGTGCTCATCTTGGTTTCAATGGGACCTGCCAAAGAAAGAGTGTCACCGGTGGGCTGTTGCCTTCGGCAAGCCTAGCAAACACCGGCAAGCGCTGAAGCACGTTGATATCATTGTGTGATCCGTCCATGCCAAAGAAAGAGTGTCAGATCCAGAGATCTTGAGACGCCACGGCCTCAAGTATGACAGTGCAAGACCAGACATGGCCCTTATACTGCCCTTGCCAAGCAGAAGGGCAGTTCTTCCACTCCCAATGCATGCAGTCTATACTACCAAGCATCCCTGGGAAGCCCCTGCTGGCATTCATCGCCAACAAACGGGTTGTATCTTCAGCAGTCGGCTCTCTCAAGTACTCAGGGCCAAACACAGCAATAACAGCCTTGCAGAACTTATATAGTGACTCTAGGCAAGTAGACTCGCTCATACGGACGTACTCGTCAATGAGATCATCGGGCACTCCGTATGCAAGCATTCAGATGGCGGCAGTGCATTTCTGATAAGAGGAAAAATCAATCTTGCCGACGACATCCTCTTTGCACTCGAAATAGTCATCATAGCCGACCACCCCCTCTCTAATACGGTTGAAAACATGCCTACTCATACGGAAACGGCGGCGGAATTTCTGATGTTTGAACAATGGGTTTGTTGTATCAAAGTAGTCCTTCCAAAGAAGGAAATGCCCGCTCTCTCAGTTGCGATTCAACGCCGGAAGGTAGCCCGGAATGGAGCCACGGAACAATGGCCGTTGGCTGTTGAGGTGGTGATGGACCAACACGGCAGCCAATATCTCCTCCTCGTCACCGGAGGATGAATCGTCAGAGTCGCAAAGGAAATTGTGGAAAAAAAACTCGTCGGCGGTCTCCATTTTATACCTTGGCAAATTGTCGGACAGCTGGCGGGCGTCGGTGAAGGAGACGGCCGGCGAAGGGAGTCGCGGCGTGCACGGACCAGCTAGCTGTCCTGCCGGCGTCCGACGAGCGTGCCAGCTTCCGATGAGCGTGCCAGCTTCCGACGAGCGTGCCGGTGAGGATTTGGCCGGGCGGCGAGGCGCCTTCTTGGTCGGGAGCGGCTGTGCGGTGGGGGGGGGCGGGGGCGGGAAGCAGTCGGCTCCCGACGGCAAGATGGCGGTGGCGGACGACGTGGGAGTGGGCGGCGTAGCTGGGCGGATGTGAATGCCCCGGCAGCTGGCAGAGTCGCCGGCAAAAATGGGGAGGCAGCGTCGGCGACGGAGGAGGAGGGCGAGGGTTGCTGTTA
>NC_041385.1:483671755-483682004 GCF_002162155.2 Triticum dicoccoides
CACGGACCAGCTAGCTGTCCTGCCGGCGTCCGACGAGCGTGCCAGCTTCCGATGAGCGTGCCAGCTTCCGACGAGCGTGCCGGTGAGGATTTGGCCGGGCGGCGAGGCGCCTTCTTGGTCGGGAGCGGCTGTGCGGTGGTGGGGGGCGGGGGCGGGAAGCAGTCGGCTCCCGACGGCAAGATGGCGGTGGCGGACGACGTGGGAGTGGGCGGCGTAGCTGGGCGGATGTGAATGCCCCGGCAGCTGGCAGAGTCGCCGGCAAAAATGGGGAGGCAGCGTCGGCGACGGAGGAGGAGGGCGAGGGTTGCTGTTATATGGGCAATGTGACACAGACCAGCAGGCCCGCGGGAGGAGAGGGCGAGCGAGCGCGCGTCCATCGCGTGTCCGCGCCGACGCAAATCCGGCTCAGAAATGGGCCGGAAATGGGTCGCCCGCGGACGAAAAGCGGACGCGCGTCAGTTTGGGTCGCCGCGTTGGGCCGCCTTTTCTGTCCGCGCTGACCTAAACGGACGGCGGCGGACGAAATGGGTCGTCCCATTGGAGTTGCTCTTAGGATGTGAACTAGTAATAAAGCTAATAAAGCTTGGTTCTTCTAAAAAAACCTAATTCAGGAGTAGTTGCGTTCGTGCCATTGTTTGTCTAGGCCGTCCACAACTTCAAGCGCAAGTTCTGATCCAGCCCCGGGCAGGCAGGCAACATTCTGATTTCTGAATGTCGCGACACCTCCTGGGCCCCACTACGATCCCCATCCCACTTTCCCCTTTCCAGTCAAAAACCCTCGTCACGCCCCAAGCAAGTCCCAACCCAGCCTGAATGGAGAACCCGCTGCTGGAGATGGTGATCAGAGGCCTGCCTCTCCTCGTCGACGACGTCGACCTCGCCCAGAGCCTCCTCGACCTCGTCCATGCCGAGATCGACCGGACCGAACTCCGCCTCGGCGAGGTGGCGACCCAGCTCGAGCAAATCCAGGGCCTGGCCTTGGAGTTGGAGGGAATGCGCCTGGCCCTCCCCGTGGCAACGGAGGAGCTTCTCGCGGCGAACGAGGCCAGCTTCCACGCCCTCCTGCGGCAGCAGCGGCATCTCACCCAGGCCGTCCAAGTGCTCCTCGTTCTCCGGGCGGCCGCCTACACCAGGAGCCGCTCACACCTTGTCCCCGGCGTGCTCCTCACGGCCGCATCGGCGGCGGTGGCGCCCGGGTTCAGGACCTTCGTCAGGTTCTCCGTCTTGGTGCTGGGTTTCCTCTTCGCTTCTGGTCGTGCTCGTGGAGGGTGATGTGGCTTCAGAAGCGTAGCTCACTTCGTACAATCGGTGCCCGTTAATTCCACTTTCCTTGTCATGTTGTTTGCTCTGTTGGTGATACAGATCTGAGACATGGTAATTGCTGAATGCTGACACATACCCTTCGTGGGTTTTGGGGGTTGAGATTTTTCTTTTGTGTGGTGGTGTTGGGGATGGGCCCACCATAAAGTTGCGAAATTTCTACATTAGACAAGAAGACTCAGATTTCTGTTTAAATTCAAGTGGAATTCCAGCAATATCTGGCAAGTTTTGAATCGTGTTCAATATAACTTGAATTCAAGTGTTACTGATTTAGTTTTAGCTAAATTGTGAATGTTTTGCTACCCATTATAAGACCAATTCCAATCATTTCAATAAACATTATACTCCCTCCGTTTCTAAATATAAGTCTTTTTTTAGAGATTTCAATGTGAACTACATATGGATGTACTTTTTTTTAGAGATTTCAATGTGAACTACATATGGATGTACTCATTTTACTCCGTATGTAGTTCATAGTACAATCTCTAAAAAGACTTATATTTAAAAACAAAGGGAGTATTTCACATCTCTTATATTTTGGGTTGTCTTCCATAATTTATATCAAGTTTGATTGTTATATTGGCTATATGTTGTGTGTATAGTGAATCATATCTTTTTCGGGTTTGTTATAACGCTTCTCGGATTCTACTTCAGTTTGTTGGTGGCTTCCATTGACACTATTCGGGCGCATATATCTTTTCCATATCCCATTTAAAATGCTCAAATCCCCAAATTCACTATTCCAAATCCTGAATATGTGCTTGGAAACATTGAATCCCGAGAGGCCACCACCACCATCATCGCCGAACTGGAGTGGAGGAGTTTGGTAACCATGAGCTTGAAGAAATTGTAGAGGCACTTTGTTGACCCAAGGCAAGGAGGAGGCGGACTTGTTGAACCGCGTCAACCACATCACCACATCATCAACATCAACCTCAATATCTTTATCATCATATAACTTCCTAACATGCCCGCAGTTGCCTTATCAACGCTCTCTTTCGCGAAATGCTCACCGAGCTCCGTGGCAAGGGCAGATCTATAATATTCGGCGGGTGATGAATTGCGGCACCGACATCATGCCCGTGGTTTTTGGTGCCGAGCAGGAGGACCCGCACTTCCAAGTTCATGGGGCCTAAGGGATGCACATGACAACATTGCAGATCTCATGGTGTGCTGGATGGAGCCAAGGTTTAGAATTTTGAAAGGGCAAAATATCGATGGACCTGTAAATAGTCAAATTTTCTAAAATTTCAAAAGTATTTTGAACAAATCAATGCATTTTTTTAACTTTGAATGAATTCACATGTAAAAAACTTGATTAAAGATACACAGCCGTGGACGTAGCAACTATTCATCCTTATGATTAGTCCATTGTTCAGCTAGCAATTAGGCCAGGTTTGAATTTTGCTTAGGTTATACTACCTCCGCCTCAAAATATAAGACGTTTTTGTAGGCTGACTTTTATTTTAAGACGGATGTAGTATTATTTTTTTTGGCAAGAAAATTATTCTGTGCAAAGTAGTCAAGATGTGAGCGTCCCATGAATCAAACTCTAGACCTAGTGAATAGGAGAACAGATCGAAGTGTTTCTTTTAGCGTACAAGTTTGGAAGTACCAATTTTTTTTGAGCGAAACGTGAAATATCCGCTCAGCCTGAAAACAGTCAAAAAAAATCAAAATTTCTCAAAATTTCAATGAAATTTTAAATCTTGGATGGAGGCACTTGGTACGGATCGTCATGGGCTACATGTCAGATCCGGAGATGGATATGACGACATCTTGGCCAGGTTTGCAGAACCCTCGAGAAATTTTTATTATAAACTATACCTTTTTTTACTAGTAATGCAGAAAATACAACTAAAAGAACCTAAGGTTCCATTTATACCTCCTTATTTCCTAGGGGGTAGCTTATAGGCTTACGACGATTAACAATAGTAACAGACAAGTCCCGTTAAGCTGAGTTACATGATGATAAACACTAATACTCCCTCTATTTTGGAACGGAGGGAGTACCGTACAACAAATGAAATGGCATGTCCCATGTTGATCCTGGCTGCTTGCACCTCATCTTCACCCCGAGTCGTAGGATCGTCGTAGTGGCCCTCCGAAACGGTATCATGATTTAAGTGAAGAAATCGAACACAAGTACAGCAGTTCAGTTTTCTGAAAATCCTGAAACTAGTCCCCACTCCCCGTCCGAACCTTCACTAAATGCAAGTAGTTCAGTTTGGTTTGCTAGTGTCTGCCTGCATAAGAGCGGCCTTTTGTAATGGTGGAGTTCTAGTTGGCTTACATCTACCGATTGGATTATCGGATTTAGTCTTTCGTGTTATGGGGACTCATGTATCTGGTTTCATCTTTCAAGTAGTAACCACTCTTCAGTGTAACATTGCGGAAAATTAAGCCTCCTTCACTAAACATGTTCCCTCATATTCCATACTCCACACAGTCCTGGATGTACCGATCAGAGAATCACAAGAGTATTATCCAGAACTGCTTGGCATCAAATGAACTTTTAACTTCCTCAAAATTTAAATAAAACCAACTCTCCCTACTCACCGGAAGAAGCCTACGGCTGGGAATAATTCGGTTTCTTCGCTTTAGAACTAGACCTTCTCGCAAGGAAGAAAAGAACTTCACTTGTCAGAGCACGGCCGTTTCGGCAAACCCTTTGATGGCATCACCGTTTGGGTCCCTGATCAACTTCCTTCACAAGTCGAGCCGAGCACAGCACTGTGAAAGCGTGACACCTCGGCCCCACTGCCCACCATCCACTTTCCCCTTTCCAGTCCAAAAACCCCAGCCCGGCCAAGGCACACCGCCTGAAAACCCCACGGCGCCGCCCGCCCCAACGCCGATGGAGAACCCACTGGTGCCGGCGGTGCTCGACAACCCGCCCCTCCTCCTCGACAACCCCGACCTGGCCGACACCCTCCTCCACCGCGCCTTTGCAGACCTCCGGCGGAACAACGTCCTCGCCTTGCAGGCAGCCGTCTGTCTCTTGCAAGGCTTGCGCTTGGAGGCCGAGCTCCGGACCCTCCCCGCGCCCACGGAAGACCAGAGGCTCGAGCGCGCCGCTGTCGACGCGGTGCTTGATGCGCTCGTGGCCAGCATCGAGTCCCTCACGGAGCAGCAGTGGGCGCTCATCCGGCTCGTCAGGTTGCTCTTCGTGGTCCGGGCGGCCGCCTCCGCCAGGAGCCGCGCGCGCCTCCTCCCCGGCCTGCTCCTCGCGGCCGTCTCGGTGGCTGTGGTCGTGTACGTCTCGACGGGCGGCGCCGTGGTGCCGGGGTTCAGGAGCTTCGTCGGGTTCTCGCTGTCCGTCGACTTGCCTTCGGATTCTTCTCCAGTCTCACCGTCTGCGTCGCTATCGTTGTGACCGCGGGGATGTTGAGTATCGTGATTATTAGGAAAGCTAGGATAGCGTAGGATATTATTCTACATTGCCTTGTACTCCAAGATAATCATGTACTCCTATATATATGTCCATGAGGCTCAAGCAATACAATAATCATTCCACCAAACCCCTCTCTCCCTTCTAACATGGTATCAGTTTCCGGGTTCTAAACCCTAGCCGCCGCCGCTTCAGCACCCGCGCGCCGCCCCTGGGGTGGTCGGCCTCCATGACCGCCGCCGGGGGCCGCGCCGCCCGTACCTAGGGTTTGTCCGCCGGCCGTGTTGACCGGCTGCCCTAGAGAGTCTTTTTCCCGATCCTTTGATCCGGATTTTTCTCTCTTTCGTTGGTCGCTTTCACTACTAGGGAAAAGCCTAGCAGCAGCGCGGGTTTTGGCCCTCTCAGTAGCGCGGGTACCGGCGCTACTAATAAGGCGCTACAGCTAACGTATAGCAGTAGCGCATGTTGACCCACGCTACTGCTACTGATGAATAGTTGTAGCGCTCTTTGGAAAACGGCGCTACTGATATTATCTGCAGCGCTTTTCAGCAGGAAGCACTACTGGTAAGTCGGCGCTACTGCTAAATTTCCCCCCTCGCTACTACTAGTTTTATTAGTTTTTTTCATGCATATTTGTTTTTTATTTGTTTTGTATTTGAATAGGCTTTATACAATAATTTTTAGCATAGCATCCACATACAAATGTAATTATAGCATATACATACAATTAGTCTCATCAAATCATGTCATCATCATAATCATCATCCAACACAAAGTGGTCTCTCGTCATCAATCTCGAAAATAGCGATACAAGTCTCGATTACTTGCAAATACATCGTCATCCATCTAAACAATGATATACGCGAGAATAGCTATCACTTTGAGTACATGAGTTCGTATCCCTCTCTCGCATTAGCGTGAACCTAAACTAAGTACTGCGTGTCACTCGGAAACCGAAAACCGGTACACCTGGGCCTGACACTCCGGCCACTTGTCGTATATATACTCCTGGCGTAGCACTTCTTCGCCATCTATGATCTATGCACCTGCATCGTCACATGAGTCGATGATATGCAACATATATAGTTGAGCAACAGAAAGAGACAGACTTGGCAAAAATAGAAACAACATAACATAAGCATAAATAACAAAGTTCATCGTACCCAAAATGACCTAACTAGAGTGATTTTCGCTAGTCGAGGAGGAGGACGGTTTAATTACATCACAAATAAAGTTTCACCGTGCATAACTCAAAGTTTTGTCATAAAAGAAAGTATGGACTAAACGGACACATTGTCATATATCGACAATCACTCCATCATGTCGTGCCATCCATCCATGTCAGGGGGATAGTCATCGAGCTTAGTGAAAGGCTTCATGTCGAGACGCTGAGAGGCTATCCATGTTCGGACGTCTTCCCGTGACATTTGTCCTTCTGCATGGAACATCCCTGTTTTTCCGACGACCTCATTCATGATGATTTGGGCAAGTTCACGCTGGATGTTATAGAACTCAGCTCAAAGTCGATGATCCTCGATATCTCCTATGTCCTTTGCCCATTGCAGAATATGGGCATCGCCAGATCTAGGTGCCATGTGAAGGTTCTGGTGATCCCGTCTGTACTCCAGCATGTGGTGTAGGACATAGAATCCATCATTAAGAGAATCGTTCGGTTGCTGGATGCAGCAGAAGTCGGTCTTATGGCTGAAGGCGGCCCTGCCGCCCCTTCTCTTCTTGTCCCTAACCTCTCCACCCCTTGCTTGGTAGTAAAACATAGCACTGTCGAGAACATCTTTGATGTGGGTGTAATCCTTTTTGTGAATGTTCTTCGACGAGTCCAAGTAAAGAGCGTGGGAGAATCGGGGGTAGAGGATGATGAGGACGGCGCGCCAGCCGCTGCGCAAAATAAGTACACCTCAAATTAATTAGCCTCCACCGTGCAAATGAATTATTGAAATTGAAGAAAGGATAGCAGCGCGGATGACTTACACGGGATGATAAGGCACGAGAATCGCTTCCTTGTCCTTATTGGCCAGCATGAAACTGACGATGTAATCCCTCGCGTATTCACGATGCTGTGCACAGACTCCCAAGAAGCCCTCGTGCATGTAGTACGGGTCAGCGACACAGATAAAACTTTATCTACTCAACCCCAATGATGTAGTTCATGTGCAAGGCATAAAGGCGGACAAACGTAAAATCCAGCTTCTTCACGTGAAACATGTCGAATATGTAATCGAATCGGAGGAAGAACTTATCCGCGGGGAAGCCGTCGACGTACGACATTTGCCGCGGAACGTGAACCACGTAGAGTGGGTATCCTGGATCTTTCGAGGCGATGAGGCCTTTCTCTACCCGCAGCACATCGTCATGAAGTCTCCTTAGATCGCCGAATCTGGCCCGTAGCGCTGTTTCAGGTAGGATTGATCGACCGGGGATATGCCATTTATCAGCATCGGGGATATCTACACGGTCCTGAAGCCGAGGCTGCTGAGGCGGCTGGATCATAGACTCAACTTTTTTGCCTTTCCTCGCTCTCTTCCTAGGCTTGTTTACCACCAGATGGTTTTCAATAATACGTTGAGACGGTAATTCAGGCACCGACTCATGATGCTCAAACCCTGAGGAGGCGCCAGTATAGACATACTGTTCAGCGCCATCGTCATCCTCATCCTCATCCATGGCGACGTCATCAGCGACTAATGGAGCCACCTGCTTACCCCGTCCGCTATCACCCAACCCGACACCCGACGCTAATTGGGTAGGTGGGGTGTTGATGTTCATACCTTGCTGAGGCTGCGTGCTCGTGGGTGTGCTCCCGGTCGCCTCCAGGCGAAGCAGACTCTTTGGCCACAACAGGACCCACCCATTGCAACAATCACCAAGCCGCCGCGGGGTCTCATCGTCATCCCCCACTAGTATTAGAGGAGGCAAATTCTCGTGGCCCAGTTTGACACTGGCCACGGAAACCTTGAAGACGTTCGGGGGGATCGACCGGCTGTGGAACAATGGTTCCTTCGGCTCCATTATCGTCCCCTTCCCCACGTCCACCTTCTGTTCGCCGATGGTGTACAATATGGTGCACGGGGTTTCGTCGGCATGCAAAGAAAAGTCTGCGATGTGAGACATCCGAAAGGCAACGAAAACGGAAGATTATACATTTATATTGAAGGGGGCCGGTGTGGCAGATACCGTGAGGGCGTCGAGCTCAGCCAAAGAGGAGGCACCACCGAGCACGTCCGGTGCGGGAGCCGGTGCGGGAGCCGGTGCGGGAGCAGGTGCGGCCAAGAAGTCAGCAATGGGAAAGTCCTCTGCATTTTTTTCTGGATTTTGCCTTGTCCAAGTGTAAACGCCCGTCACCAAGGAAGTAGATATATCTGCAATCGCCTGTTTTGCGGCAGCTACCGCTGTTGCGACTGTCTGAGATGATTTCTTCTCAACCGCAATCTCAACCTTCTTGTCGATGCTTTCTTCAGTTAACCTCCGTCTTTCCTTTTTCTCCTTCGTGGTCTCACGGTAGTACTTCTTCCACGTGGCGCCGTCTCCGACACCGTGCACGCGTCCATACGACGGTCGAGTATCCACCAGTTGTTGTTTCAATATGTTCAATGCCCGGTTGAATGGAGTGTCCCACTTGGGCCTCGCCAATGCCTCAGCCGGCGAGTCGCTTTCGGCCGCAATCCGGTGTTGTTCTCTCTGCAAAAGGCAACAGGATTGTTTACAAATATGACTAACGTGTGCAGTCGAATTGATCAGAAACTAAAATTACCAGCAGTCTCATGAACTCCGTAATGACCGGTGTTGTCTCGTAAACCTTCTTCACTGGGTCCCAACAGTGCCGGGCCCTCAGGACGTCACGCTCCTGCGGGACGGTGAAATCCGCCAAGGGGTCTGGGATGCCCAGACTCGTGGCTTCCGCGTCCTCCTTGGCCCATTTGGACCTCTTTCCACCGTAACCACGGCTTCCGAGGTGGTGGGTCCCAATGTTCCTCTTTTGAAGCCCCTTCATGTACTTAGACTTTTCTTTGGCAGCTTCGGCCTCGCAAGCCTCCTTGAATATTTGAAACTGCTCTTCCGTGATTGTCGGACTATCCTTTACAATCTCGGAGTAGGGTTCCCCGTCGTTGATCTTTGCTTTCACTCGATTTTTCCAGGCGGCCAACGCGTTGCTAAACTTGGTCATGGCGTGTTTGTTTATCTTCTTCGTTGTCGGGTCCTTGTCTGGATCTTCATAATCCTTCTCATTCCGTCCCGGGAACAAAAATATCTGGTGAAACTTCTTTAGGAGGGAGCTCCTCATATTTTCTATCTTCTTTAGATTCTCATCGTTGATGGTGGCGGTTGTCCGTATGATGCAGCCTATTTGATTGCCGTAGCACGCGCGCGCTTCCTCGGGCGCCTTTGGCTCAAAATTGCAGTCGTCCACCTCCGTGACCACCAGTCTAGTAGTCCTGAGTTTGTTAGGAACCCGTTGCCTCTTTGCTTTCGGTTCTACACCGGCTCCGCTCCCCGAGGCAGCACCGGTCTCAGCGTCGGTCTCGATGTCGGTCTT
This sequence comes from Triticum dicoccoides, assembly GCF_002162155.2. Taxonomy (NCBI): domain Eukaryota; kingdom Viridiplantae; phylum Streptophyta; class Magnoliopsida; order Poales; family Poaceae; genus Triticum; species Triticum dicoccoides. The sequence goes on from NC_041385.1 coordinate 483,681,019, forward strand.
AATCTCAGCGTCGGTCTCAGTCTTAGCACCGGTCTGCGTGTCGGTCTCAGCACCGGTCTGCGTGTCGGTCTCAGTCCCCGATGCCACCGGTGGGCCCAGCAACAACATCTGTTGATCGTCGGTAAGGCTAAAAAATTCGTCTACCGCCCGGTAGACGTCGTCGCAATCACCAGAACCCTGTCCTTCATCGTTGCTAGCCATGTTTCCTATGATTAAATCTAGTCAATTAATTCTAGACCTAATAAAATAAATAATGACATAAAAAGGACTATTGTTTTGCAGGAATGTTGACTCCTTCCTGGTGCGGCAAATCCCGGGCACTCGATATGTCCTAGTTTGTAGCACAAGTCATGCTGAAATTCACGGGAAATTTCGGCATGACCTTTGCTAAAAAATGGACAAATCGAGAACCTGAAATTTGCCGGAACAGAAATGAATCAACATTCCGGCAACACATAGGCCACTCAGCATCATTCCCTGGAAACAACAAAGCCACTTGGGCACAATCGAACAACTTCAATGAAAAGATATAACATGACCACTTCAATGAAAAATAAAATTTGCCTAAATTCTTTTCCTTGAAAAATAGTGGTCTTTTCAAAAATCAAAAACCTTTGCCAATCTACTTAACCTAGCTTGTTAATCCAACGAACCTAATTAACCTACCTATTTAACCTAGTTAGTTAATCTAGTTTACCTAGATAATTAACCCTAATTAAACTAGTTAACACAGCTAGTTCTCTGTCAAAGCCTAAAATAAATTTTTGCACTAATTAGCCTGGATAATTAACCTAATTAAACTAGTTAACCTGACTAGTTCTCTGTCAAAGCCCTAACTAAGTTTTTGCACTAACCTAGATAATCAACCTAATTAAACTAGTTAACCTAACTACTTCTCTGTCAAAGCCCTAACTAAAGTTTTGCCCTAACCTAGATAATTAACCTAATTAAACTGGCTAACCTATGCATGAGAGAGAGAGGAGGGG